>NC_135694.1:31095798-31395798 GCF_964276395.1 Gasterosteus aculeatus | reverse complement strand
TTATTATTGTGTGTGTATGTAAGAAGACTGAGGGAATGAACCCAGAGAGAAGTATTTTCCTCATAGACGTCTATGGGAGCAGAGGAGTCGCCCCCTGCTGGTCACTACAGAGAAGTAGAGTCATTTCTTCATAGACGTCTATGGGAGCAGAGGAGTCGCCCCCTGCTGGTCACTACAGAGAAGTAGAGTCATTTCCTCATAGACGTCTATGGGAGCAGAGGAGTCGCCCCCTGCTGGTCACTACAGAGAAGTAGAGTCATTTCCTCATAGACGTCTATGGGAGCAGAGGAGTCGCCCCCTGCTGGTCACTACAGAGAAGTAGAGTCATTTCCTCATAGACGTCTATGGGAGCAGAGGAGTCGCCCCCTGCTGGTCACTAGTGGGAAAGCAGCTTGAAACATCACTGCGTGGCTTCGGTCTCCATTAAACTGCACTTGTGTTTGGTTTATAAACTTTTAGAATCTCTTGCCGGTAAAACTGCTGATGCAATGCTTTTAATCTGAGAGTTAGTTTCAGGTTATCCGTTTAGTCATTAAGCTGCGCCATTTTATTTGGCAACACTAGATTTGTTTTACCTTTTGTTTGTTTTAATGCAAAGTGCTTATTTTATGTCATTGGATCCCAAAGGCTTCTCCTTTCTTTTTCAAATGGGACACAATCACTAACCAACGACTATGGATGAGTGTTAAGTTGCTGCAGCACTTTTCCACTTCAGTCCTTGATGCCTTCAATAACATGAGATGAATGACCTCCAGTTAAGAGTGGAGGCACGAAAACTCATTTAAACTGACAAAGAGCTGCAATACATTCACGACAGTGTTACAGACCTTTTATTTTTAAACTATCGTGTCGAGCAGCTTTTTGCGTGTTTAAAAGGCACCAAATATGTCTCTGCTATGAAATCTGAGATGACGAAGCTCTCGCTGTTCCCTCACTCGTCTTCTTCAGTTTGAGAGCAAACTTCCTCTGCGCCTGGTGTTCTCCAAGCAGGTAAAAAAAAACATTATTGAATCTCACATTACTGGATAATTTGTCCGTCTCCTAGAAAGAATTTGTGTGTGTGTGTGCGTGTGTGTGTGTGTGTGGCCTCCCAGTGTGACATGTGTGTCTAACAGGCATTACCACGCAGTCTGAGCATTTTCATTAGTTCCTAGAACGCCAAAAACAAACCACACGGGTATGTGCAGCAGCTGCAGGAGTACTAGAGAGCCCCGGCAGCCTACCGGGGGAGAGGGAGCGTGCCCAGACTGATCTACAGTATGAAGCTAAGTGGGTCGAAGTGCACGTCTGCTCACATCTGCCTACCAGCTTGCTTCTGTGTGTGTGTGTGTGTGTGTGTGTGCGTTTCACTGATTCACACGTGCATCCACACCCGCAGATTTGTGTGTGCTCCCGCTCACAGCATCGGTGTCAGCTGAGGGATGCATTGTGGAATTAGCAAGTTGAAGTTAGCACGTCAGCTAGCCGGTGGCTAACGGGTCGCGGGCGGTGCTTCTTCTACCCGCTCATTACCTTTCTTTTGCTTCATGTCATCTCAACGAGGGCTGATTTAAAACTGAATAAGGTGCTTGGAGACATTTTCAAACATGAACAATAGTGATTTAAAAAAAAACTTCAAAGTCAAAAACTGTCTTTGAATTAACTTTAAAACTACAAAAACAACACTTAAACAGCATAATACCCACACGTCGTTTTACTTGACATTCAAGGCCATTTTCTTTTCTAAGCGTGTGAACATGTTGATGATACGGTTGTGTATTTTTAAAACAACCAATGTTCCGGATCAATTTCTGCGAGAAAACTTTTCTTTCTGACATTTCAGCACATTCCATCGTTCTTCAGCAATAACGTTACCAAATTCAAACATGACCACAATCTCCAGTCAGTGGTAAAAATGGGCACTTTGCCAAAAGCAAAGCTGGTATCTCACAGCCCCGGGGCCCTGCCAGTGGGTCGGAGGGGTGACATAATATCGGAGGGTGACCTCATAGTGAATCCTTACCTGACAACGGGCTCCGGTATGGCTTCCAGGCTGGCCGGTACCTGCACCCCCTTCTCCCACTCCTGCCTCCAGGGGTCCGACAGCACGTAGAAGTCGTCTGGGCCGAGCTGGGCCGAGTCCGGCAGCTTCATGGCTGTGATGAAGTCGGTGCGGAACACCTGGGGGGGGCGGGGTGAAATGGTCAAATGCTAAAACAGCAGAGATGTATATTTATAAATTCTGCTTGTGAAAGAAGAGCAACCAATTAACCATAAACCAACCAACCAACCAGTCAACCTACAAACTACCCATAACCCAATCAACCAACCCACTAACTACCCCTAACCCAATCAACCAACTAGTCAACCAACCTACTAACTACCCATAATCCAATAAACCAACTAACTGAATGAACATTGGAGTAGCTCCTCCCCCTTTTAAATTCTACACACATTAACAGAAACAGACAGAACGTTCTGTGTGTTAGAGACAGTCAGTCATAAAAGTCGAGGGTGGTACATTTTTTAACCTATTTTTTTTTAATTATTCAAATACAAGTAGATCTATCTCAGCGTAAATAATATCTTATACCATAAATTAAGATTCAAAATTGAGTATTTGAGGTCAAATATACTGGTACTATAAATCTTGTACATAGTACCGGTCAAAAGCCTTGACATTTTCTCATCATATTCCACGAGAAACCTTCAACTGGTGCTGTGTATATACTATAAATAATACTGGGCCCACTGACATCCACATTTCTGCTATAATTTATAAAACAGCTGATTATTTTCTTCATTTCTCTACTTTTATACACACACACCTCTTCAGGCCAGTCAGTCAGTGGGGTAGTGTGCTACATTATGGGCTGTATGCATAACTCATTAAGTCCCATCTAGATCTGGACCGATGCCATAGGCAGAGCTGTGTGTGTGCATGACATTAACACTGCTAATATTAGCACCATTCCTACTGTAACTGTTAGCTTTAATAATTGAGGAAGTGTGAATGCCGCAATAATACTATGAAAATGACTGCTTAAAGTACTACTGCTTAAAGTACTGCTACTATAAGAATTGCTGATGAAAAGGTTCAGATTACCGATTACCTGAATGAGGAGAGCAAACTATCCAATGCTCCCAAATCTCAGTACAGCTTCACTGCTTCTGGTTTCTACCTTTCACAATAAAAGCCCTCCACATGAACCCCCAGTCGCCGCTCACAGGAACGTTAAAATAACCGGAAAAAGGGAATGTTTGAAGCGGAGTCTGAATCAGAAATGGACTTTGAAGGAGAGGAGGAGGAAGATCAAGGCGACTCCGAGCTGTGGAGCACCACCGTCGCCCCTCTGGCGTTGTGACACATTTTGGTACAAACGCTGTTTGTAAGTGTCAGTGGAAAGGAGCCCGATGGAAAGGATACGAGAGAAAAGGCGAGGGGAGGGCGAGGGGGTCAAATAGAGGATTGTGTGTTTCCTCCTCCGGGCATCATGGCTACCTGGCTCTCCTCCCTGCGTCACCATGTCGACTCGCACTGGGAGGAGGCTAATTTTAGAAACAGGGCTCTAATTAATGATTGGCTGCTCGGAAGGTCCACAGCACTCAGGAAGAAGTGTGTGTGTGTGTGTGTGTGTGTGTGTGAGAGAGATTAAGAGTGAGCGAGTCACAGGAGGAGAGAGAGGAGCAGTGACTCAGTGATTTCAGTTTCCTCCTCACAGCAATCTGCTGCCGCAACACCAACACAGAACATTTTTGGGGGAAATTATTTTAATAAATCACGCCGCTGGGATGCGGCGGACTTCGACGGTTACCGCGGTAACCGATGTTCAAGTATTTGAATGCGTCACATTGATACTGAAGCGCCAGGTTATCAATTATTCTTCAACACAAATCATTATCATTGCAGTTAGTTGTGCGTGTGTGCGTGTGTGTGTGTGTGTGTGTGTGTGTGTGTGTGTGTGTGTGTGTGTGTGTGCTGTCCAGGGTGCTGAAACCCAGCGGAGCAGATCAATAGATTGACGCTTAACAAAGTCAGATAACATATTTTAGGCTGAAGGAAAAAAGGCAAAGTTCCATCTCTCCCTGATGCTCCTCCAGGAGAAGAACTTAAGTTGTCTGGAGAAGTGAGCTGAACAGTTTGAGGTGGAAATAACGCAGCGGAAGAGTAAAGCCAATAGAGAACAGGTGTGTTTACGGTCAGGTTATCTAGAAGGTAAATATGAGGTTAGAGGTCTGAGATGTTTCAGCGGTAAGTACCCACCACATCTTTCACTGCTTCTGCGCTTTACAATTAAATAAGACCATTTCCATCAAAGCGAGGAGACTTTGGACTCTGGTGGTCTCACATGTGACGACAAACTAATGCCACGTTTTGTGCAGCAGCGGGTAACCATGGCGATGGTAGATGTAAAGAACCAGCTAACAAAGATCATTTGTTTGTCTAACTTTTTGAATTCAAGAAATGTGTTTACGTATAAGAACAGTAAAATGTTGATTCTTTTCTTAATGAAGCGTTATCGATCAGTCAGTCGAGTCAACGGCAGCCGAGTATCATCAGCTGAGCCTCATTCTCATTCAAATATCATTTATGTATCAAATGAAACAAAAGCTTCTGTTATTTTAAAGTATGGGAGGAGTGAGAATGAAGTGGTTTGTTTATCTTTAACTACAACATTTGAATATGAAATAAATATTTCAAAATAAAGGTGAAACGTTGTACCCAAAATATTGCGCTACATTTGCCTCCCGGGCTTTACGGGCCACATGGTTGAATAATCATAGAAATCCTACAGCTGAGGAACCTTCTAGAAGCTTTTTGTGCCTCTTGTGTTTTCCGGAGACAGCTCGCTCCAATAGGATGAGAGGGGCGGGGCTTAAATAACCGCTGCCGCTCCTCTGGTGACACAAAAGAGACGTGAAAGTGAAACCAAACGGACTTCCTCCCCCCGCCCTGTTTGCGATGTGAAAAGTCACATCCGGAGCCATTAGCAGCACTCAACCCTCTCCCCATTCACGCCCCTCATTAGCCCGAACGAGTCCTTTTGAGATCTCCTCGTCACGACCCCCCCACCCCACCAAGGGCAGGCTGATTGCCAGCGCTTCGCTCAAAAGGTCACGCGGTTAATCTTTGTTCCCGCTTCAAGGAGCATTTGACTGGCTGCGTTTCGCCGCTTGAACAGATGTGGTTTTTGGCCCTCCGCTCGTCTCTCAATCACGAAATCAAGGAGACGGAAGATTCTGAAGAACAAAAGAAATAAATAGTAAAAAGAAAGAGAGGGAGCGAAAAGGGGCAGAATCTCTGCAGATTATTTCCACAAATTTAAATATCAATATTCAGCTGCTGCAGTTTAGATGTTTAGCTTCTTGGCATGTAACCTCCACACGGATGACTGTAAACCTTTGTGTGTGTTTACTGTGCGTCTCCCAGGTGTGGATGGGAGTAAGAATCATGAATATGAAGCGAGACAAAAATGCTCAGAAATGTTCCTCTCGGTAAATAATTAATAATGAAAAAAAGTTGTAAAAATAGTCATTAAAAAAACTGGGTCACTGACACAAAAAGTGAGGGAGAATTGAGAGCCCCCCCTCCACCACGACGTCTGACGGCGGGCTCATGCAGACGATCTGGTGAAATGGCAATCAAAGGGCCGGGGGGGGGGGTGACCTAGATTTGGAGATATGTGGCAAAAAAAAGAAAAATGAACGACTTGATTATTGTGTTCGCTGTGACTGCAGAGAGATCACAACTCACTGAGGGAAGTTCACTGAAACCGACGGATCCATGCGCGGGGGGGCGGGGGTCCGCCACACGGACGAGTATTTTGTTTTTTTATCCTTCAAAGATCAACGAGTCACTGATCTGTGATCTTACTCCGTCTCCTGTGAGTCTGCTGCCGTTAAATGAGCATTATTGATGCCCGGTGGACAGATGCATGCTGGTCCATCAGCGCCGTTGAACATCATGATGGGACCGAAGGAAGCTCTTCGCCTCTGACTCCTCCCGGCCTGGATTAGCAGGTTAGCGGCGTTAGCTCCACTTCCACTGTTTGCGCTGTTAGCTGCTAGCTGCTAGCCTCACTGCTTTGGAGTCATCGGTGGGAATAATTGGAGGGTTTTGGCGAAAAGAAGCCTGACGGAAATACCGAGAAACCAAAGAAGTGTTTGTCTCTGATTCAGCTTTGCTTGCTCGGTGGAGTGTTTGACGTTTAGAAAAGATCTGCTGTGGCTGAACTAATATTCAACCAATTGATTCAATAACATGTTGATGGAGGTTTTATAGTTGAGAGACAAATAACATTACAGGTCATTTAGCATTACATTTTTAACCCGTGGCTTTTTTACATGTTTGCCCGGGGAGCAATTAGGGGTCAGGTGTCTTGCTCAGGGACACTTGGGGCAGCTGGGACTCGAACCACCAACCTTGCGGTTCCCAGCGCACCCTCTCTCCCCCCCTGCGCCACGACGACCCCATGAGAGTAACATGAGAGTAACATGAGAGTAACATGAGAGTAACATGAGAGTAAGGCCGTATTTCTTTACCAGCGACTTCCTTTTGCACTTTGTCTGTTTGTTTGTTTGTTTGTGTGTGCGTATGTGTCTGTGTGTGTGTGTGCGTATGTGTCAGTGTGTGTGTGTGCGTGCACACCGGGCTGCTCGGCCAATCGGCTGGCTGCAAACACCACCTCTGTGCATTCCTGTAGCTGTTGGTTGCCATGGAGATTCACAGCTGTTTCTACCAGACTCCAATGAGCTGCAACAGCTGCTCGCATGTTTGAACACACACACACACACACACACACACACACACACACACACACGTATCTCCACAGGTGACCCCTAACCCGTTAAACACGTGGAGGCCTAAATCCACAGGGTCGAGGCTCCTCAAGTCTCGAAGAGTTGACACGAGAAAGGCCGTCGCCTCGGTGACAGTCGTCCCACCTGCAACATCTGCACATCCGGATGCGCGTGCAGCTGCATCGGAACAACGAGTCCAGGTTCTAACACACCAAAATGCAACAATGCCCCGGGAGAATTTTCCGACGTCCTAATGCGATTGCGTCATCGCTTCAACAAATCCAAATGATGAGGAAAGCGATCAGGCTCAGCAGGGGGCGGAGTCGTCATTAAAAACGCTCACATACACATTTTACACCTTTAAAACCTGCCTGGTCATTGTTCTAACTTCTTTTTCTTAAGAGGTAAAACAAGAAAAACCATTAAACACAGTCCCTGTAAACATATATATATATATATGAGACGATTTATCAAGTCATCATTACCCATAAATCCCGGCTCTGGATTCTGTTCTTCACTTTTAAAAGTTCTTTTCCGATAAAACTGTAAAGATGCATTTGTTTCCTTCCTCAATGTTCATTATTATTTGAACGATTTGAAGCTCATTATATCATTTAAGTGTTTATTCCGCCCAGTAACAGGTGATGCTTTTGAAAAATTTTAGGCAACAAAGAAAAGGCTGAAAAAAATAAGAATCCCATCGACACACATCAGCTGATCACAACAACCAGTGTGTGTGTGTGTGTGTCACTACAACCTATCTATTAACACTGATGTGTTCCTCCTCGTCATATTTTGACTGAAATATCGCCTCCAACTTTTAACCACAGGACCAGATAGCTGCTCTCTGTGTGCGTAACGGCTTCCTGTCTGTGTCTGACGTTTTCGCAGGTCTCCATTTCTCCCCAGAGATAAAAGACGCAGCTCTAACTGGAATAAAGAAGCGACGCGTTGGGAGTTTGTGCTCCTTCCACCGAGAGAACATCCCCAAACCACTTCTAAGAGAAGCGCGAGGACTCGGCTATACTCGGCTCACTTTTAGAAAAGCTACGCTGTCATTACGGGGCGGTGGGGTTCACCGTTGGCCACGCCCCCTGAACGAGTTCCCCGCCCCCCCCCGCAGTGAGGACGCATTGGCAACGTCTCCCTTTGTGAACTTGTTTTCACTGTGTGCCGCCTTTAAGCAGCAGGATTTAACCCTCAAACACGACACAAACAGCCAGTAAGTCCAGCTTCTTATTCTGCCTGGTATTTGTGTCAGATATTAATAGGTCATGTGATACATTCAATTGTTTCCACCAATGACCTTTGAACCAGCTCGGCAGGTAGATGTTTCTCTGATCTACACCGGGACGGATCTGAAGCCTCGTCCTCCTCCCAACAAGTCAAAGGGAAAAGCAGAAATAAGTCAAATCCATTTCCTGTCAGGTGACCGAAGGAAGCGGACGACAGAACCTGATGAAGAGTGATGAAGAGTGTTCGCTCAGAGGGGTCGTGACCGTGTGCAGGTCAAACATACAAGCACCGCTTGGTTTAGGGATAAAGGATTTAACTAAAGTTAAACAGGCTACTGTCAGTCGCTACACATGTAGCCAACGGCTAACTAAAGCTACAGTTAATGCACAAAAAGAAGAAAATTAATTCACTGTTTGCTCCAACCACTTAAATAATCGATCTCAATTAAACTTCATTAAATCTGTTGCTTTGGATTCAGAGAACCAGACGGTAAAATCTGATTTTTTATTCTGCACCATCGAGGAAACAAAGGCAGCTAATTCAACGTAATTATATAGCGAGTACGATAACTCAGTAAAGGTTGTATTTCATCAGCAGTCCCTGGATGTGTTTGAATAACAAGACTCAAGCTGTAGTGTCCTCACACCGCGTCCAGCGTCCTGCTTTCATTCTGCTGTCAAAAGACAAACCTTCCTGCTCTTGAACTCGCTCGGTAAGAGCAGCTGTAATTGGTTTGCAAATGGCTTGTTGGTTATTTCTGGAGTGAAAACCAGTTCTCTTCAAACGGATTGAAAACCACTTCGCTGGGGAGGGAGTGGGAGGAGCTTCCCGACCTCCACCTGGTAGTTAAGGCCGGCCGATCGGCGCCACGGGAGCGCAGAGGGGATCATCCTTTGCGCCGGCTGAGAGCGGAGCTGCAGCCTCAGCGCGTATCAGTGATGATTCTCGCACGAATATACGGACCTCAAGAGCTGTACATTCATTTCTCAATCAGGAGCTGGGCGCCAAAGCTTCTTTCCTCACATCCTAAATAACAGGAACAACACATACACAAATCGACAGGAGAGCCAGCAACGTTAGCAGCAGCGCTAACGGCTAACAGCTAAGGGACAGAGGTCAGAGGTTATGATGCGTTCGGCTCCGACTCACCTCCGAGGGCTTCTTGTGCGGGTGGTGGACCCATGTGCTGCAGGTGCCCATGTTCTTGGATGACCTGGACCACGATGTCACCTGACCTGGTGGAAATGAAAAGAGGAGAAAGGAAAAGATGCTCAGAGTCCCCGAAAAGGAGACGACCACAGCTTCAGGGACCTTCACGCCGCCTCTGGAGGGAGATTTGTTCTCCAGAGAGGCTTTACAACGCCGAGGGAAGGTTACTCACAAGAGAGACGCACAACTAACCTTCCCTCCCCCACGCGGCCTTAATGGAAGCAGACGGCTGATGATCTATTAGGTTTAATAAGTAATGACAGTATAAATAGCATCTTGTTAAGCAGTTAGTCCACCGTGGTTCTTTACAACCACGTTAATACTCAAATGCCAATTAACCAGCCGCTGGAGTCGATACGCCCCCTGCACCGCGTGACTGTGTGTCACTGTGTGTGTGTGTGTGTGTGTGTGTGTGTGTCACTGTGTGATTTCATTTAACGTTTTTTTCTACATCTTTTATTTAAATCCAAAATTGCATCGCAATGGCAATTAAATGACATCACACTGGAAATAAAAGGAAGAACACACATTTGCCAATGCTCTATAATATAGCACCTATGTTATATATGAGTGTGTGTGTGTGTGTGTGTGTGTGCTGCCTCCCACTCAACATATTTCCCTCACCACCAAAGCCGCGTGGCCACCGTGCTGACTACGCGGCTAACAGCTAACGGCTAACAGGGCCGCTGTGAGGCTCGTCAACAAGATTACAAACTCACACGCACATAATTCACACACACACACATAATTCACACGTGCACACAGAGCTGCTAACACGTCCACGTATTCGCCACATATGCACGCTCGTAGCCGCACACACATAAGACGCACAAACTTTCAGTGCCGCAGCATGACAAGAGTTCTCAAGCCCCCCCACTGCTTCTCCGTCCGGCTGTCACAGCTACGTTGCCATGGAGCCCACACGTCACTTAGCCCCCCGCAGACAGGAGGCCCACAGCGTTTGATACGCATTCATTCCGTGTGTGAATCATTAGAAAGTGAACCGTTCATTAAGTGTACGCTAGTTGTTCAGGTGCTAACGTTAGCATCTACGGGCACGTGGCGGCCGAGAGGGGAGCGCTGGCGTTTGAGGTGGCGGTGTCCAGATGTGCACCCTCAAAACCCCAGAGAGACTCGTTTCATCAAACCAGAGAACCAACAGGCAGTATCGCTAAGAACGCTATTACTGATTAACGCTATTCTAGTGTAAATGCCTACATTACCCAGAATCACCCTTAGATTTAAAAATCATACAGCTATAGCTGCATCTGTTAGCAGTGATGCTACCAGATTGCTAACAGATAATTAGCCAATTAATAGTGCAACAGATTATATAGTACTATAGTACTTCTACATTTTGAGGTTTCTACCCCCCCCCCCCCCCCCACACACACACACACACACACACACACACGTCTAACTTACTGTCGGTGGTGTCGGAGTCGTTGCTGCTCGTGGAGTATTTCCTCCTCTTCGTTTCGCTCTCCATCTGTCGAGGGGAGAGAAGAAATGTCGAGTGAGAAGAGCCGATCTGTTTGCACGAACAGACTACACAACGACACGCACAACTGCACTTTGAGGACTCTGGTGAGGAGCGACGAAGGTGTGCAGAACTATTGGGAGCGAAACAAAGCATTGACCTGAGGTACACACACTTTGCACAACAGAGACACACAAGGTGGAGAAGTCGTCTCCAAAGGAACCAGTTGGTTTAACTTGTGTGATCAAATATCTGATGGTCACCTTCTCATCGTGACCTTGCACCCCACAAACTACCTGCTTTGTAATAAAAGCGTCCCCGGCGTATCCGGGGGGGCACGGGAACGCCCCCGGATACGCCGGGAAGAAAACAGGCAGAACCGCTCGGAGGGAAAGGGTCAAAGGTCAAGAGAGTCTGCAGAGAGAGAGAAATGAAGCAAAAGCGAGCAGTCGGGGAGCCCGAAGGAGGTTTAAGAGCGAGGCAGGAGGGGGGGGGGGGTCATGTGGTCATAAAACTGGGTTATTCCCTCGCTGCCCCGCGACTCTGACATTTATGCTGACAGAATGAAACGCCGCTTCTTCGCCGCCTCTATTCCCCCCCCCATCTTCCCTTCGCTTACAACAACAGGGACACGGGGAGGTTAAGTACATCATTGACTGCCACCGCGCTGCTTCTCCATCCTTACCCCCCACCCCCACCCGTCTAGCTCCTCCTCGTCTTTCTAGTGGTTGAGTACATCATTGACTTCCTCCAGCTCCGATCCGTCTCCCCCCCCCCCCCCCCTTCCCTGCGGCCTATTAAACTCTCCGGCGACCCACTTAAACCACACTCAGGGTCCCGGAGACGAGTCATTTCTTCCTTTTCTCTCTGACCAACGGAAAATGCTTCCAATAGCTTCCAAAATCTATTCATGACAAGAAATGTGGCTTTACGAGAACGCGGACGTACACGTGTTTGATGGCTTGTTCTTCATCCTCCGTTTAACGTAGCTGAGCTCCACCTATCAGAGTGGCTGCGAGAATGAGCGAGGCGGATGAGCGTCGGCCGGCGCCGTGAGCTACGCAGGTCCCGCCTCCTGTTGACCAGCACAGCGGCGCCGGGGTCGAGAAGCTCCATCTGCACGAGGTTCAGGTGCTTCTGGTCAGTTTCTAAGCTCAAAGTGGCCCCATGTCTCCTCCGGACAGAAATGCTCCGTGGACACTTTTTTTAGCCCAATTATTATCAGGTTTTGCATTTAAAAGACGGTTGACACGTCAGTTTGTAATAAATAAATGAATAAAGGTCTATTCAGTCAGCCAGACTCTTTACACAGATACATCAGTAGCTAGATGCTGACATTTGCTTTTCGTTGGGTGTGCTGACGCTGGTTAAATCTCCTGCTGTGTGGAGAATCTCCCTGTAATTTACGGGTCTAACAGCAGCAATTGGAGAAAAATGTAGCTTTTGGTTCCAAGTCTGTCCCCAGGTTTTGGTTCCGCTTTCTGCGTCCGTAGCTGGGAAAGTGTCTCTGAGGAACGGAGCCGTGCTCACAGGGGAACATCGCTGCATCATATATTAAAAGGCAAAGTGAAAGCAGCGACGGGAGTCAACGAGTCCGGCGAACCAGAGCCAGAGGTTTCCTCCGGGGAGCAGCGCGTGGGCCGAGGAGGAGCGAAGGTGAGAAACGCTCCTCGGGAGTGTGCGACTTCATCTCCCGTTGGTCCCATTGAGACGCGGAGGTCTCACCCGACACGACGAGAAGCACGAATACCTCTACAAACACATGTAACAGATGCTTGAGGGGCTTTTTTTAAGTGTTCTTTACTGCTGAATGTTTGTGTGTCAAACAGCAAGACGTTTTTAAAGAAGCTGAACGAGTCGCAGAGATCGGTGGAGAAGAAATAAGAACCACATCCCAAAAGATGGAGGGAAGGATCCAGACAGGAAGACTATTTGGTGCAAAGGCAACAGGAAGCACATCGCACTCACACAACACTCACGTTACGTACACTGAAAAACGTGCTAACGCGTTCATATCAATGAGCCGAACCCATTCAAACATCGGTCCTCAGCCGCCGCTCCACGCCGTCGATCGATGACGTGCGACGAAGAGCCCTGAGCTTTAAACGCGCCTCTCGGGCTCCTCCCCTTCGGACCTCCATCAGCCGGGCCTGGTGTCAGCCCCAAGCGCTTACAGTGAGGCAAGCAGCCGAGGAGGCTCACCAATGCATGCTGGGAAAGCCGCGTCGCCCGGGGAGCTAATTAATCGGCCGGCTGTGACACCGCCGAGAGCTTTGTGAGTCCAGCTGAGACGCCGGTGGAAAACACGGCGGCCTGAGGCAGCTGCTCCAGGGACCAAAGCGTAAGACGGAGCCGAGGACGCACGCCGCGTGGGAACAACGAGGGGGCCGAGGTTCAGGGACCTTTCATTCAGCACTTTGGGTCAGTGCACGCCGACGGTCGCCATGATGGTGATTTATTAATAAGAGACGGGAGCTGCAGAGAGCCGGCGACACGCACAGACACACACACACACACACAGACACACACGTGTGGAAATGATGATATACATTTACATGGAGCATCTAAAGAAGATCATCAACAGTGCAGATGATGGCGATGGAGCTCTGAAGCAATGCTTGCACACACACACACACACACACACACAAAATGAGCACACCAACAACAACAAGCTGTTGCCAATCTGCAAACGCACACAGACACACAACTGGCCGGGGCTCACGGCGCCTTGAGGAGCCAGAGGTCAATCAGCTTGATAAAGAATCCTTGCATATAAATTGCTTCATAACAGACCGTCTCTCTGAGGCCGGCTGTGTGTGTGTGTGTGTGTGACTCTGGGGAGGATTTTTGCATATCAGTAATTTTTAGTGTGTGTTTATTTGTGTGTCCCTATGATCCTGATATTGGTGTGTGTCAGCGTGTTGATTCATCAGAATAAGAGCAGCCTGCCTTGGGAACAAAAGGGCTAAAAATAGAGTCCAACTAGGAAGGTGCAGTGGGTGGAGGGCGGGCCTCCACCAGGTGTGTCTCCATCACACACTGCTGTGTTTCATCGTCCAATCACGGCAAGACGTCTGGCATTGACCAGCGGTTTCTACAGATTACACCTGGACACACACACACACACACACACACACACACACGACCCTTCTGCGTCTCTCACCTCTATGGATCATCATATCTGTGCTTGACTCCCCCTCTCTACCCCTACTCCCCCCTCTCCCCCCTCCCTGTTTGTTCTCAGCTCAAAATGTCAGTCTGTGTGTGTGTGTCTTGGAAGTTACGTGTGCCAAAATGTGTGATTTAAGGTGTGAAGCATTTACCCAACATCAAACACACACACACACACACACACACACACACACACACACACACACACACACACACACAGTAAAGATGAACTTGCCATGAAAGGCAAGAAGAAAAAGCACATCTGACACACGTGAGGAACATCAAACGTCCTCATCAAGAGCAAACAGGTGAGCAAGAAAGAAGACGGCAACACACACACACACGCACACACACACACACACACACACACACACACACACACTGTCGTTTCCACTGAGAAGGTGTCAACCATTCAGCAGGTGTATTCTACATCCCTCCGTTAGTCTGGAGACACGTGGAGGTCCACCCTGAATGCGCCGGATGCTGCGGAGGACGTTTCTTTGTGCGGTTTGATGGTGAACAAAAGTCGTCAGCATGGGCTCTTCTGTGTGATTAGCGCAGATTAGCAAAGGTTAGCGCGCTACAATGAACATGGTGGACATTAGGCTCGCTTTGCGTCAGCGCGGTGGGCATGAACGTGCTAGCATGCTAACATTTGTACCACTGCATGGCGTATGCACAGTTGCATAGACGAGACACTCTGCATCACGCGCACAAGCGTGTTGTGCGTGCACACCGACAGAAGGCCGTAGCCGCTGCGCTACGCTAACGTGCTGCTCTGTGTTTCCTCGAGTCGCCGACACAATAGGAACAAGGGAAAGCAGCGCTTTCAACGCACTACACACGTATAACAAATACACAACGAGCAGTTATCAACCTGAAATATCACTTTCTAAGTAACGCTACAGAATAAATACACAAATACACAAAAAACTGAACTTGCTTTGCTCCTTTTGTTTTGTGATATAAACTAAGTTGAGCATCAAGCTGAAGGAGAGCGGCGTGTGTGTGGTGACATTAGCTGCTGTAGCGTCGACACGTTCTGTAATATTTGACTTAAAACAGCCCGTATGCAAGAAAAACAAGGTCCTTGCATACAAGTTAATAAATGTGTTTTCTGTTGTGGTTTTTATTGACAACATTGGTGGAATCTCCTCTTCCTTAAGATTGCAATATTACTTTAAGCTGAAAGTAATTATAAATTAGTAGTATTATACATTAACTGAGTTAATTTGAATTTAAAATAACCGGAAAATGTTCTTCTCTCAGCCTGAAATATATTCACATTTAAATTAAATTAAATGAAATAGGAAGTTTATCTTCCTTATCTGTACTTTGTACATTTTTTTGGCAGCAGGTTGCAGCGGAGGTAAAGTCCCCCGTAGGACAGACCGCCCCCCCTTCAGAGACCGCTCGGTTCAGCCTGTGCGGTTGTTGGAGGACCAGACCAGGTAGACCAGAAGGCCACAAGGATGCAGCCTAGCTACATTGAGACACAGCTACTATTTATCAATGCCGTCACGGCTCCTGCTGCATCATGGGAGCAGGAACGAAGGATTGGAGAAGAGGGGGGGGGGGGGCTGAGGTCCAGGTAAATGTCTAACTATCCCCCCCGCCCCGTCTCCTGACACCTGCTGACAAACAATGAAGGAGGTGAGGGGGGGGCAGCAAGCTTAGGACGCTGCCAAGAAATCAGAAGCTCTTTCCAAACAGCACAATGAAGGTGTGTGTGTGTGTGTGTGTGTCTCTTGTTCACACACACACACACACACACACACACACACACACACACACACACACACACACACACACACACACACCTGTCAGCCCGTCCATCGCTGCTCTTCTCCTGCTCCGGTGTTTATTTCAGGCAAACCGAGAGAGATTGAAATGATGTTTTTCTCTTTCAAAGGTTCACTGCTGACTTTTATCTATAGACGTGAGAAAAGGTCAAATCTCTATTTGCTGGACTGTAACCGAGTCGACTGAGTGTTTTCCTGTGAAGTCAGAAGTTTATTTTGAGAGGAAGAGCAAAAGCAAACCTGTGAATGAGCTCTCACCTTTTAAGATATTACAAATTCCACTAATTGATCATTAGATCCTCAAATGTAGCATTTCTGCTTGATGAACACTGTTAAAGACACTGTAAACATAAAGGAGACACAACACGACCCCCCCATATCCAGTCTGTGAGATAAGAGTCATGGAGCTTATTCCAATTAACCCTGCAAAGATCCTCCTGAGGCACGATGGGGGGATTAAACAGACGTCGTCTGCCCACTAAACAGCAGGTTAGCGCGCGCACGCACACACACACACACACACACACACACACACACACACCCCCAGCACGCCCTCCCCACCTTCTGCAGCCTCCGGTTGGACCCAAACTGTCGGCATGAGATCAGACTCTCTCTGCAGGTTGTTTCTGATTCCCTGAACGAGGAAGGAAAGAATTCTTCATTTTACGTTTATCATTTCTTTCTGATTCTCGTCACATCTTTCAAAAGAGAAGAAAATCACAAACGACGTCATTTCAATTTGTATCAACATCAGGAATCCAACATCAGTCTGCTGTAAATCTCGGCGCATGGAGATAAAAGGCGCGCGCACACACTTTGCCCTGCAGCCATCTTCAGCAATGTGTGTCAACCCGCCGTGCACATGCATTGTGTATCGAATGTACAGCTAAACATGATGTCAGCGGTTCATTCATGGACCCCCTCCTCCTCCTCCTCACTACGTAGGAGCTAATGCGATACAACGCACCACGTGGGGGTCCTTACCCCCTTTCCCAGCCAATCCTGGCTCAGCGCCTAGTGCAGCAGACACACACGCTACCACGCCCCCCCCTCACACACACACACACACACACACACACACACACACACGCGTGTGCATGTGTACGCATGTGAGGCTTAGAAAAGCCTCCTCTGGGTTTACATGTGCAGGGAGCGCTGGTCCACGGAGGAGAGGAGCTCACCGCAGGGGGAGGATGGAGCCGAGGTTGGATAGAAGGATGTGAGGGAAGGAAGCAAGGGTGAAAGGATGGAATAAAGGAAAGATGGAAAAGGGATGAATGACGAAGGAAAAATTAAAAAACAGCGCCCATCCCTGTTCACCGCCATGTAAACAACCGCTGTCCCTAAGCGAGGGAGGTGGTCCTCGAGGGGGGGGGGGGGGGGGGGTGATAGCACTGCATCAGGAAGAGATATGTAAGGCAGGGAGAGAGAGCTGTTATGCCCCCACACACCATGACTCATCTCCAGTTTCCTACCCAGCAGGAGGTGTGTGTGTGTGTGTGTGTTTTGAAGAGCGTACGTGCATCTGCACTTGAATAAGTGTTTCGAGCAAGCGACAGACACATTTGGTGGTGGGGGGGGTTCTCACAACTGGGAACATTTAACAAGTCCCCAGCTGATTTCAGTTTAATTGACTCAAGAATGCAGCCAGTTCAGATCCACTTGTGTAATCACAGAATGTGTGTGTGTGTGGGGGGGGGGGGGACTTTGGGCTTAATTGCCTGAATCCATTGATGATTGATCCAAACTATCAGACACTTATGTTATCTTACAGCCCCCCCCCCCCTCAAAAAAACAATTATGAAGAGTAGGTGCCCCATCCCACCAGAGGCAGATGCCCCCAATAGCCCTGCTCCCAGCATGCCCCGCCCCCTCTGGCTGTTGTTGTTGAACAGGTAAAGAGGCATCCACCCAACCCAGGAGGTAAACAACCCCCCATCCCCCCCTCTCTCCTCCACAGCACGAAGCAGGAGGAGGAGGAGGAGAGGGTGAAGAAGGTGTGTGTGTGTGTGTGTGTGTGTGTGTCCTCGCCCCCCGCCGCTGCAAACGGCCTCTTATCTTGTCGCAACTATTTGCGCAAAATTAAAAAATAAATAAAAACTCGCAATCGGCGCCTCTCCAAGCGCGCGCTCGCCACATCGTTCCCGCGTGCACGTTTTTTAAAATTATTTTTCGTTAATCTTTTCAGCAGAGCCACAACGCGGCCAAGTTTCCCCGGATTACCCCCCCGCCCCCCCCGCGTGCACCGGGGCTTATTCGCGTCAGCGGCCACCGACACGCCGCCGCTTCCGTGACTGATAAAAAAAGTGCGTACGGAGCCCCCGCAGCCCCGCAGCTAGCCTAGCCCGACCCGGCCCCCGCGGCGCCGCGGGCTCGCGTCCCTCCGGCTCGCTTTTAGTCCCCGGCGGGTCGCGTCTCTTTACCTTGATGCTTCCGGTGCGGACGCGTCCCGGTGCCGGAGATTAGGAGGTCATCGGGCGTCCGGCACATGTACTTTCCACGGAGGCGGTTCAGCGGTTCGGTTTGCCCACTCGCTGCCCTGCCAGTGCTGCTAAGCAGCCCCGACTTCCACGTTTGGGTGACAGGACCGCCCCCCTCCTCCCCCCTTCCCTCCCCCTCCTCCCCCGCGCTGACAGCGCGTCGGCTTCTGCAGGAGAACCGGGAGATGAACCCGAATGCGGAATTAAAGAATATCCAGAAGCGATCAACAACAACACCTCGCAGGTGGAGGTGGTGGAGGTGCTGTTGGAGAAGGTGGGGTTGGAGGAGGTGGTGCTGGAGGTGGAGGTGGTGTTGGAGGAGGAGGTGGGGTTGGAGGTGGTGGTGCTGGAGGTGGAGGTGCTGGAGTTGAAGGTGGAGGTGGTGGTGCTGGAGGTGGAGTTGAGGGTGGTGTTGAAGGTGGAGGTGGTGTTGGAGGAGGAGGTGGGGTTGGAGGTGGTGGTGCTGGAGGTGGAGGAGGTGGAGTTGAAGGTGGAGGTGGTGGTGCTGGAGGTGGTGTTGGAGGTGGAGGTGGAGTTGAGGGTGGTGTTGGAGGTGGAGGTGGTGGTGCTGGGGGTGGAGTTGAGGGTGGTGTTGGAGGTGGAGGTGGTGGTGCTGGAGGTGGAGTTGAGGGTGGTGTTGAAGGTGGAGGTGGTGGTGTTGAGGGTGGTGTTGGAGGTGGAGGTCCTTCGCCGCGTGCCGCTCACTGTGAAGCGCGTCGCATCTTCCAAAAAAAAGGGAAAAGAAAAGAATAAACGGCCCGAATTTGGCCAAATAAATATAAAACAATCCGACGGCGTCTCCCTCCGGTGCCGGTGAGGAAAAGAGGGAGGGAGGGGGCAGAGGAGGGTGGGTGATAAAAAACAAAAATGAGGTTTCCGCTCCGGTAACCGGTGAGCTCTCCCCCGGCGCTCCGGTAACCGGTGAGCTCTCCCCCGGCGCCTCGCTTCCTCTCGTCTAACACGCGCGGCTCTCCGCACTAGAAATACAATAAATCGCACGCGCGGGTCTCGTCTTTCGAGGAGGAGAAGAAGAAGAAGAAGAAGACGCGCGTCTCTTCATCAGCTTGAAAACTCTTTTGGCGCCATATTTATGGCGTAGTTTCAATTCGGTGGAAGCTGCACTTCCTCCTCGAGAGAAGCGCGAGGGCGCTGCGCCTCTGAGAGGAGACGGAGGGGACTGAAGCCTCACCTGGTCCAGGTCGGGGAGGGGGGGGACAAGACCAACCAATTGTGGACTCAATCATCTCATGACGGCTTTTCAAATATGTACAATGTTTCAAATTCCATCCATCCATCTTCAAACCGCTTTTCCTTCATGGGGGGCGGAGAGGGGGGGACGTGGTTCAGGGCTCATCCTGACAGATGGGGGTCAGAGAGTAGCTGCTGTATCTGTTTGTACAATGTTTTGTTTTGTTCTCCTCACACTGAAGCTGGAAACGACGGCCGGAGGTTTTAATCACAGCAGAACTGGGATTTACCTTCCAGTGGTTCCATTGCTCATCGGGACATTTTACAGTGATTTACCTCCTGATACTGTAGAACATTCAGACAAATGAAAGAATAAAAGAGAAGCAGAGGCTGTTTCCATCTTAATGAATAGTTCATGTTTTACTGTTTACATCCATCTTCATGTATTGGATGCAGTACATGTGCTAAATGAATACTTTTGGTGGTGCTGTTGTTTGTGGTGAAGTAACATGAGACGTCTCTGCTTCAAACATCTTGTGTTAAATGAAGATGAACAGATTTTAAGGTTGTTTTTTTTAGGACCTTGTAAACAAAGTGTCACCAACGTTTAAGGAAAAAACAAACACAAGATAATCTTCATCAGACTTCTTGTGCGTGGTTATTTGTTGACGTTAGCCTGCATCATAAATCATCATAATGATCCTCCGCTGTCAGAGTAGGTGCGACAGGAAATAACATAAACAGGAAGAATAGAAAGTACAGAACAGGAAGTGATGACATGGAATCTCAGAGGCCTCGTTCCACTTTGAGGTGCGACACGGTGAAGATATTATATTATTATTAAATTAAGGCGTTTGCTGCAATGTGACGTGGACGGACGAGGAGGTGCACGATCACTCACAGTAACACAGAACCCAGTTTTGTTGCTAACTGTAGGGAAATAAAGACTTTTAAAATAATATATTGAATAAAATAAAATGGTTAACTGTTCAGAGTCGGAGTTCACTCTCCCGGTCCATCCTAAATTACAGCTCTCATCATCTTCTGCACCCTCTGATTGGGATCACAAGGATCTACGACCCCCCCTACCTGTCGTTCTGCTGAGTCAGCGTTCATAAGGTGACTCAGCCATGGCTGGTGTATTATTTCAGCCCATAACCCTTTTATGATTCGGACGACACCAAAAATATAATATAATAAATTAATATAATATATATCGCCATATACTAGGAAATGTTGTGTGAGTTTAGGAACAAAAACAATACTGTCAGACGTATTATCCTCTTGCAATGTTGAGAATGTGTTCATACTCACATGCTGAATACCAGTAACTGAAATTGTGAAAATAAATAGAAACGAATTTATTTTATTTGTTTGTCATTTTGGATAGACATCTTCATGTCTAAAATTGTGTCATGTAAATATATAAATCGAAGAATTATCTTGATAAAGGAACTAATCTTATTGGTCTATTTAAGAGCTGAGGGGTATTTCAACCACAGGTGTCGCGCTTGGTTCCACCGCGGGGGGCACTGTTAGCTAGAAAAACTACTTCCGGGACCCGCTTCGCAGACCGGAAGTCGCCTTTTGTTGACTCGTCGTCAGGGGGAGCGAAGATGGCGAACATGGACGTGGAGGATTTTATTCAGCAGAACAGAGCGCTGGCGGAGCAGGTGGAAACGTTCCGAGGCTACTGGGAGAGCGAGAAGCACTGGGAGGCCCGGCGGGAGTTCATCCTGCGGAACATCAGCGACTACGAGGACCCGCACCTGGACCAGCTCGTGTCCCTGTCCATGGTCTGGGCCAACAACGTCTTCCTCGGCTGCCGGTACGTAAACACGACGCCGTGGTCCTCCACTGTACGTCTTGTATATAGATGTGCCCGTATTTCAGTGTACGCCCTTTATCGGACAGGTCCGCTCGTTTAAATAATAATAATAGTAACGTTAATAAATCCGCTCCAGCATCCGGGTCCTTTGCGTCTTTTCTATCTCTTCTTCGTGTGTTTCTCGGCGCGCGCGCGGCTGCCCCCCCGCGTCCGCGAGACCAATAACAAAGATGGCTGAGCAGACTGTTAAAATCCTCTATATGAAAGTTATTTTATTCATCTAATCAAGTTCCTATTTTAGAGATGTAAACACGGCGGATGTTACTCTCATATTTGTAAAGCATTGTGACCAAAACCAAGTACGATGTGATTAAGCTAAAAGATAAGTAATGAAGACGCTATTTCTAAATTCATGAAACAAATTTCTTGTTATTTGCAGTTAAAGCTGATCCCAATGTCTATAACTAAAATGTATTCAGTAAATCTAAAGGAACTTTTTTGTAAATAACCTTTTTCGTATCTTAAACACCAAAGTACCATATTCTTTATTCAAACGGAGATACCAATTTGATCATTTAAATGTTTTGTTCTTTTAAATTGGAGAGGGTTATTTGTCCAATTAAATATCATGTAAGTCAATTGTGATGTTTTAAAATTGCTGGGTTAGTTTTTAATTTACGTCATACACAACAAAAAAGAAAAATACATGTTTTTTGTATTGCTGTAATTTAATGAAGTACAGTGATGGTTTAACTAATAAACATTTATCTTCCCCGTGGCAGCTACAGCTCGGTGCTGCTGGAGAAGGTGAAGGACATGGCTGAAGGAGTCGTGGTGGAGGACGCACCGGTCTTCAAGACCAGAGACGAGATCATGAAGAAGCAGAAGGTTTGTCTCTTACGCACGCACCCGCACACTGGCTGTGTCTCAAAGTCGCTCACGCGTTTCATGTTTCTTCTCTTCTCAGTGTCAGTGATGGGACCCGGTGCAGCCAGATGGTTTTACGTTTTTTAACGTCTAAAATATTATGTAAAAAGACTTGCTTTTAATTTGACATGTTGGAGCTCCATTTAACTTTTACTTTTTTTAAACGACTATGAACATGTATGTTTTGCAAATGTCTGAAGCGTAATAAAATACTTTTCTTATAAGATGGTTGTTACTGCATTTTTCGTTTTCTTCTTTTTGCATATTAATCACTTTCAAACTGTAGGCAGATTATTTACCATTTAAGCACAGTTCCAAATCATAAATGGTTAAAAATTAAGATACAATGCCACTGAAATCTTCTCTATTGGGATAAGAATTATAAGTAAAAGAACCACTGATGACAAGCGAGCGAAACCCTTTCAAACTCTGAAAAATGTGTTTATTTATTATGTTTATACAGCATATTGTTAAGTATACATTTTTTTTTAAATTCAAAATCTTTAACATCCCTCGTGGCTCCCCTCACGTATCAGAGGGGCGGAGCTTCATGGCGTCTCGTGGGTTATTCCTCTGATGTTAATATTCTCAGGTTTAAATCATTAAAAAAGGGAACCGGAGACGACTGCAGTCTTCTGCTCTTTGATTTAAAATGTAATTTTAAGAGGGATTTAACACACATGGTGGGAGCTGTACTTTCTGCGTGACGCTGTGGCCGCCGATAAAAGGTCTCATTTGGAAGATTACGGTCTCTTAATTCCGACAAACTGGGTCCATTTAAATCATCCGGCCCGAACCAGACGTTACACAGAGGAAAACTTCCAAAAATAACAAAGTGTAATACTCAAACACCAACTGCATCAATCCAACCAAACAACAAAGATATATTACAAATTCCGTTAGCAATAACTTATTTCACATCATGCAATAAAAAAGTCAAATTAAAAAAGGACCAGAAACTGATTTGAGTCGGCAAGCACGTCAATGTCCACTCTGGTTGGGTTTCTTCTTAGGGTGGCACTTGAGTTCTTCTGATATAGTTGCTCTTTTTTATTCTTCTTTCTCGATGAGGTAAGAATGAACGGGTGGAGTACGGCGGTGATGATGGCGGAGGAGGCTGAGCTCAGACGTCCACCCAGCTTTGCTCCACGATGGCCGTCACCCTCTTCTCGTACTCCCGCTTGTTTTCCTGGTAGAGCTGTGCGGCCTGACTGTTGGCCGGGCTGTTTGGGTTTGGCTCATCCAGCAACGACTGTTGGGGGGGGGGGGGTGTAGAGGTTATTATTCCCCCTTGCTTAGCTATTTTTTAAGCAGATACAGAACTTTTTGATAGCTGGATTTATGAAGAAAAAAAAATTGATATTCATGTCATATTTTAGGTTAATGTCTCCTTAAAGTAAACCACTGAACCTTTAACTCTTGTCATTTGCCACAAAATTATACCGGATAAGTAGACAAATGTACATTCTACAGAATGGATTATCACTAAACTTACAACATTTTATGAATTTAGATCATCTGTAATGTGCACGTGTGCCTCTAATATTCCATGCAGCCGCAAACTATAACATCTCTAACATCATGCCTCGTGTGCCACCCCCCAAATAACTAGCCGGAGCTGAAGGTCAGAGTGTAAAGGTCAAAGCCACCCACCTGGATGGAGGTGAGTATGGACGACACATCGTACGTGGGGCTCCAGCGGTTCTGGAGGATGTCTAGACAAATACTGCCGTCTGCGTAAACTGGGACCACAACAACTGTTATTAAGAAGAATATCAAACATGCAGTTTCCTAATGGCTTTACACATGGATGAGGGGTGGACAGTTGCCATGGTAACCAACAACAAAACTCCCAAACAGCCCTCAAAATAAGCCGCAGTAATCCCTCATTATTCATTGCGCAGATCGGCCCAAGTTTGTCGTCCTTTTGATGCACGAGAGGCGGCCACAGAATCTGCTCATGGAATTCACTTAAATCACACATGTGAGGAATAATCTTGGATGAGGAGACGGGAGCTCACCATTGGGGTGAAACATTCTGGAGACAAACCGGACCGTGGGAGGCTTGTTCGGGTACTCCTCGGAAAACTCTATCAGCAACTTAAACGTTCCTGAGGAGGGAGAGAGACACGTGCTCTTAAAATATGGCTGAGTGGAGAGAAGTTCGAGGAACGCCGAGTCACGAATACAGCAACAAAAAACCTACGAAAGTGTGTACATTGTTCAGCTGCTCGGCTTCTGCCAGCTATTTATTTAAATTGATGCGTCCATGAGGTCCAACCCTAGTAGCATGTATGTCACATTGTTAGTGTAGCCGCTGATGCTGCCAGAAGGTCATAGCGAGGAACATAGCAACCAAATAAGACCGAACCCAGGACCTTTGCCTTATTTTAAAAACACAGACATCCTGGTTGTCATAATCTAGATTCTATACAACCGTTCTGACAAAGTTATCCAATTATTTAAATCTATTTCAGGCACTTTGGTGGCTAACAGGACAAATCACACTTACCGTCTTCAAACGGTGTTCCCACAGGCCTGCAGAGAGAGAGAAGACACTCGTTGTCATTGAATGTGTGTGTGTGTGTGTGGGGGGGGGGGGTGTGGGTGTGTGTGTGTGTGGGGGGGGGGGGTGTGTGTGGGTGTGTGTGTGTGTGTGGGGGGGGGGGGGTCACGGTCTATCACAATTCGAGTGGCAGAGTAGAGACGACTCACCCAAAAATAACTGCGTTCCACAGCATGATGTTGTTCTCTGACGGTGCTCCACTCACACCAGTGGGAGGATCTTCTTGAAGTCTGGGGGGGGGGGGGGGGGGGGGGGGAAGACACAAAAATCAAATATGACAGATGGAAGAAAAATGAGGATGGGAAATGATGGGAGAACAAACAAAAGGGGGGCGGGGGGGGGTCATTCCAGCAGTGACTGGTCATTTTAAGGTGCGCGTTGTTCCTAAATGGTGGAGCTGATCCAGGAATGCACCACTTTGATTCTCTGGCCCCAGAGTGCACTTGTTGGAAGCGCCATGGAAGCGGGTGGATAAGGTGTCCCTGTACCTCCCCTCTGCTCCCCAGGCGGTTCTTAGTACAACGGCTTAGACGCTGCTTCTTTTCCACTGACAGGCGTGTGTGTGTGTGTGTGTGTGAGAGAGAATAACACACGCACACAGCAGGATGCCATATGGAGCTTAGTAACCGATCGGGGGAGGCAGGTATCACACGCAGTCCCTCTGCCAGGTGCGACTATCTCATCTCATAAATATCAAATCTACACGGGTGGGTGTAAATAAAGTTATTTAACAAAACAGGTGGCACATATCGAGCCACCCTAGATAATGACATGGAGCAGTCCTTTGACCCCACACAGAAGGTTGTGCCACACCAGGGAGCCACGTTGCTGTCAAAAAGGAAAAGGGGGCACAATGCTGACTGGTGGAAACGAGCTCACGTTACCTTCATAAAAAGCACCATTTTAAAACACAGCTTTTCCTGCAGATCAACAGGAGTCTGCTCCCGTTTAGAACGTGAGTGAGCCGAGACCACCGGGGGCTTTAATTAACCAGGTGCCACCTCGGATAAGTCCGACAGTCACAGCTAGTTGCTGCTGACGTAATGCTAACAAACAAACAAACAAACAAACAAACAAACAAACTGGGAGAAGCTGACAAGACAGGCGTTGCTCCGTGTGTGGCATTAAAACCGGACAGCCGCCATCGGATATCATCAAAATACAATCACAGCACACAGTAATTCACTTGGCAGGCCTACACATGTCACGTACGGTGACGGAATATGCAAACGGGGGAGTTAATATCACAATAACTCAAAGGCAAAGCTTTTAATTACTAAATGTATCTACATCGGGAGCTAACGCTAAGCTAACTGAGCTAGCTTCCCAACAGCTAACGCTGCTAGCAACACACACAATATAACGGCACAAACGTTGCGGTACCTTTTAAAATCCCTCATAAGCCGTCTCCTTGCCGGTGTCGACATTATTGAAAAAGTATTTGTTTTTAAAGCAGGACCATCAAAGGAATGCTGTTCGAAACGAAATCCGGCGTTTCTTCCGCTTTTGACCCGTTTTCTTCTTCTTCTACCAAAACAACTGGCAAGCTAGCGTCTCCGGTGACGTCAGCGCGGCAGGTCCCACCCCTTTTATGTCAGAACCACCGGCGTAAACAAAAAGTTAACTAAACGCCAAAAAATCATAACCTAAATATGAGCAAGTCTGTTTCATGCCATAGGGCATTCTAAAAATATGGAAATCGTGAGCTGGAAAACAAAGTAAAATATATAATTACATATTTATAATTGTGATTGTTTGTTGTTCAAGTGATCGTTTCGTGTTCGTGTGACTCCATGTTTGCTGGAACAACGATGGAGCAGCGAGCTCTCCTCATCAACACCAGGTGGCGCTCGACCATCAGGCGGCAGCAGCAACCTGCTGTTGTCATGGTATCAGGTATCCGGGAGACACGATACTGCCCGCTGATTGGTGGAAAGGGAAAGAGAGCAGAGGGCGTTGCTCCCTTTATCGGGGCGGGATCGATCTCTCTACATTTACACTGACATGTAAAAACATTACTCACGTTTCCTCTGCGTACAAAGAGAAAGAAACAATGAAGTAGAATTCTAAAAGTAAGTTTTAGAAGTATGGGATTGGTATGTGTGGCGTGTACGAGCCGGTTTGCTTCACACATTCAACCAGTTTGTCATTGCAGCGGAGTTTAGCTGAAATGCTCTGATAGAACGCTGCCAACTGAGATGTATACTTATGGAGATGTGGATGACTTCATGAGTTTGTTGATGTCTACCTATATTCTTAGATTACTCTCAGGAGAATGTTTTTCTGCAAACAATGGCCTTCAAAATCAAAGTACCCCTGCCGTACAAAATAAAAGTATCACATGTTTTCTCTTTAAATGATCCAAAGGGAAAGTCCCGTTGTTGTTTCGTTGAAGGAACCAGTGAGCCTTTCTTCCAGGGTTGGACCACTAGATCAAACCTGGAACGCAGCTCTCGACCTGCCTTCTCTTCACACGTGGATGAGCACCAGCGTCCAGACGGAGGGAAATGTTCCTCGCTAAGAAAAGAAAAGAGCCGCCGGCGTGAAGGAGCCACTTTGTCTTTATTATTCAATCGCTTTGTTTCACACAGACTCTGTAGTTCAGAGGGAGTCAGTCGGCTGATTTGAATAAACACCATTGTCTCATTAGAAGAAGGTCCACAGGACAAAGATACCTTCGCCTGGTGGGGGCTTTATTTGACATAAAAAATAATAATAACAAAGGCATGTTTAGTGTGAAATAATTTCCATCTTTTGACATATGTTACATTTCTTTAAATTTACAAAAAGTGCAAAGAGATCAGGTTTATATCTGGTAAATATAAGCCAATATAAGTGGCAGCATGTGGGTGGGGGGGGGGGGTCCGGCTACATGAAGAACTTTAAATAGTGGGGAGATCTCCCCACTATTTATGGCACACACCTTTTGGTCCCTTCAAAGACGCAGACTTCAGGGTTCTTCTTTTAAACAGGTTTGTGTGTTGATGTATGATGTGCACGGCTGTGTAGCTCCCCCCTCCCAGTCATTCATGTGGTTATTGGTTCAAGGTCATACATCATGGTAATGCCAGACCCGACTGTACAGGGGTCAGAGGTCAAAATTCACAGGAAGTATTCCGGGGTGCGGCGAGTGACGTGGGGCTCCCCTCGGCGAGGCGCTGGGTCAAACTGCAGACTGGTTAGAAGAAGAAACGTGTCAATCAATCAGTTATTTTAAATCATCTGAAGCCGGCCCCGTTTCCATGATACTCACAATGAGTATTTGAGGGTGTCGTCGAGCTCCATGATGGCCGCCTGGTTGCCACAGCGATAGCAGTAGTTGGGAGCACTAAATATGGTCACCACGTTCCTCTCATGGCACCAGTTGTAACCCTGTGGGTGGGGGGGGGGGGGGGGTAGATTACAAATAGTAGGATTTAAATATCTTGGCGGGGGAACAGTGTGATTTTTTATTTTTAGGAAATAAGTCATTCTTGTGTCCCCCCCCCCCCTCCCGGTGAAACCCCGGAGACCCACCTCCATGACCAGCTGGTGGGCGCGGGACACCAGCGTGAGGCGGTTGGCGTGGTTGAAGGTCTCCGAGATGTCCTGACCAAACGTGTAGCCGGCTCCTCGGGGGGAGATGCCCCAGCCGCCGCGGTCGTCAGGGTCGGACCACAGCAGGTCGCACATGGGACCCTGAGGAGGAGGCAAACAACAGCCAGCATGAAGACAGAGACACACAGGATCCTTATTGGCTTCCTAGTGATCACCCCCCCCCCCTACCCCCTAAAGTGAGTGTAACATCCAAACAAAGTGTCGCCTCTACCTCGTGGGGCACTTCCTGCAGGCGGTCCAGCGCTCTGATGTGATCCAGAGTATCTATGGATGGCGACAGGCCTCCGTGAAGGCAGAAGATCTGGAAGCATCAGGAGGGAAAGGTCAGCAGGTCATTTAAAGTGACACCTCTGTGGGGACCAATCCCTGCGTCCGCTCACCTGAGAGTCCACCAGGGCGGTGAGGGGCAGATAGTCAAACAGGTCCGTGAAGTACTTCCACACGTTGGCGTTGCCGTATTTGCGTAGGCACTCGTCGTAGAAACCGTAGACCTGCGTGATCTGTCTGCTCTCGTGGTTCCCTCGCAGGATGGTGATGCGCTCCTGGTAGCGAACCTGAAACGCCAGCGACGTCACAACCGGGATCGTTTCCTAATTTAAATTCAAAAAGCGGCAGGACTTGGAAATGACTACTCACCTTAAGCGATACTAGTAAAGTGACGGTCTCCACAGAGTAGTACCCTCTGTCGACATAGTCTCCCATGAACAAGTAGTTTGTGTCTGGAGACTTCCCTCCGATCCTGAAGAGCTCCATGAGGTCGTGGAACTGGCCGTGCACGTCGCCGCACACAGTCACCGGACATCTCACCTCCTGGACGTTTGACTCCTTGGTGAGGATCTCCTTCGCCTGCAGAACAAACGCACGTGGTAATGACGGATCGCAAAGAAACGCTTAGAACAGAAGACGCTTGGTTGATGACTTAAATGATGCAGCTGCCGCTGCGTACTGATGACGTCACAGACAGGCAGACTGAATCCAGTCACGTTTAACGTGTCTAAAGTGCTAAAAAAACAAACAAACAAACACACATCCATACCATTGTTGTGCTTAAATCCAATGTGCAGTTTCCAAGTATTGATACAATCAATTATGTACCATTTCAATCAATTTGTAATCGATATATGTCGTCCGGAATGCCGATTTGCGGAGCACAGAGCGATTCAGTTGGATCGCAGGAATATAAATCGATTAATCGATTCAGTGAATGAATAGTTACACCTCTAGATGGAAGCCAATATCAAAGACCACTTTGGATGTCAATAAAGTCTCGTTTGGTCACAAAGCTGTTGAAGACTCACAATGAGTCATTAGAAAGAGGACACGGCCTCTTTAAAACAGTAGAGAAAACTTCTAACACGATTGAGTTCTTTGTTAATATGAGACCTTCTGCTCACGGTACCTGGAGGGTGGATGCAGAGATGTGTGTGAGAGACCAGTGTGCAGCTGGGGAGGGAGAGGTTGCTAAGCACCTAAGGCCAAAGTACAGACCACACAACCCCACCCGGCGTTAACAAGGTCATTCCAGGGCGGAGCAGTGAAGTCAGCACTTTAATGGGATTGTTAAAGAGGATGCCAAAGGTTCTCCTGGACGACTGTAACCACAGACGGTGACCTCACCCCCCCTTTGTTGCCCCCAGTTCAGAGTCTATGATCGTGTGGTAGATCGGGACTCGGTTTGCTGCTTTGGCGGTTTGCAGTTCAATTTGAGAACCTTCAGCCGTCTCAGCGTGTTTGGTTTAACACCTCAGCGTTAAATACTTTCATCTGTGTTCCATCGGTTCTGTTTTTATGTTCTCACCAGAATGCTGTTTACTGTATCAACAATACAGGTTTAGTTCACCACGTCGGGCGCCTTCACAGGACAACAAGCCCCGCTCCCTTCTCTCGGAGTACAACAGAGACCTCGGTCTACAGACGAAGACGGAATTTCTGCATCAAACTGGCTTTACAATGGAGGGCTTCTGGCCCCACGTGTAGCCGGTTACATGCTAATGACACGTTGAGATGATGTCCTGGTGATCCGAGCGGAGGGCCGTGAAGGACACGCTGTCTGCCCTCAACTCAAACCAGATTAGACCTGATTACATTGGCAAACTGATGACATCATCCCTGTAAAAGACAAACACATCTAGAAAGGGGGGTGGAGGGGGGGGGGGACCCTGTGCTTGAAAAATGGCGCATTGATAAACAATGAGAACTAAGAACGCTGATGAGCACTCCGGGCTCCGGTCCAATAGACTCAGGCACTGATCTGGATCACACCGCATCCCCCCCCAGTACCTCCCCAAACAGACGCTCTGAGTCAGTAAACACTTCCTGAGTCACACACTCGACGGACTGACTGCTGATGTGATGCAACCAGGGAGGGGGTCGGCGTGGGTGGGTTCTACTGAATGGAACAGACGCCACAGGAGGTAGAGAATAGATTATATAACCTCTGGGACGTTTCCTTCTTCCACTCAAGCTGCATCTGGGTGAGGAGCAACGGGAGACACCACCTGAGACTTCACTTCACGAGGCCATCACATCCTCCTGCTACACTGGACACGTCAAAGCACATCCGCGTGACAAAACCAAATGAGACGTTTCCCTCCCAAAGGCCCAACAGTCGCCTTCGCGTCATCATTCCAGCTTCCAACATGGACGCACACGTCATACCGGCAGTTAAATCTGTTGCAAGCAGCAACCACCTGGTGACAGGGTCAAAGGTCAGAGCCGTGTTAACACGCGCACGGCCAGTTGGGAGCTTCAGAAGCGGCAGTTCACGCCCCACTCACGTGACGTCACGTCGCCTTGTTAACAAGTCAGTCTTAACTACTTATTAGCGAGAGAAGAAGCTGGATAAAAAGGTCAGAGGTGAATCGAGTACGATGCTACAGCTAGCTAGCTAGCTAGCGAGGAGAGGCTGTGATGATGCTATAATGAGTCGAACTAAACGCGCGGCGCGGAGAAACGTCAGACGCCATTTTAAGAAGTCGGTTAACCGTTAACCGTTAGCGGTGGAGACGTTGACAGTCGGTTGGTGTCGTTGTTCGTTTCCCTCGAATCTCACCTTTTCACAAAGCGTTTTCACTTGTCCCTCCGACAGCTGCTTGCACTCGTTGAGCTGCTCGATCCACTGGTCAACTTCTTTCGTGAACAGCTTCTCCTCCATTGTTTTGGGGTGTTTTTTTCCCGCTAATTTAGCGTCGGTCAGGAGACGACTCTCCCGGGGCTGGTGGTGTTTCTTCCGGACTGAATCGGACTCTCTCGTCGGAAGACGCGTGCTCGTCTGGCGGCCGCGTCGCTGTGTTTTGACAGAGAGAAGGAGGGAGGGGGGGGGCAGAGCCTCCGATGACGATCCACCCTTGAAACCACCACGTTTCCGGGCGTGACATTCAAAATAAAAGCACGAGGATGAGGAGCAGGGACAAAAACAAACGTGATCTGCGGTGTAACGGTACATAATCAAGTGTCGTACAGGTTAAACGGCTGTTGTTTTTGGTTAGATATTTACACTATAGTGCCTGTATGTGTATATATATCGGGCATTTTTCTTTATATTCTTTACTTTTGACATGCTGCTGTAGCAAAATAATGTCTGTCTGTGATACAGATTTGGACCAATTATGTAACTACATCCTGTACATTTCACTCCGGTTTTCAGAGCTCAAGAGCAGGAAAGGTGTGGACGTATGAAAACAAGGACAAAGAAAGATGACACAAACTAGTTATGAAATAATCAATACATTTCATGTTCAATGTCACTACTATAACTTTTTACCCCACTCGATTGTATGAATAACCTTTGCTGATTCATAATTTAAAATCCAAATGCAATATGATACTCTGAGACCTTTCCCAGACTATTGTCGCTTGACAAATGAAAAACATGAATGCATGTCTGCCATGTGGAAGACCAAGATGGTTTTACCTTCCGATTTACATTGTCCTTACAATATATGCATGTATCCTCTTTTTAACTTAATAAATACAGATCGTCAAAAAATTGAGTGCAATATACAGAAATATATCAAGTCATTAACTATGTTCCAAAAGTTGTGAAATGACAGATTTCATGATCACTCTGAAGCTCCGTGTCTTCAGCTGCAACAAGGAGAAAGCGCCACCACGTGGACGTTTAGGGAGACACCTAATCTAACTTTAATTACATTGTATAATAAATCATTATGCTCAGAACAATTATTCACACAGGATTAAAAGTAAGCTGAAATGGTCACGGAAGAATAATGATACTGAGTGCTGAATCAGTCACAATTCAAGACATAATAACCTCCCTAAAAAAAGTCAAATAATATTACATCATCTGAAAGGCATCCACAGAGATGGTGTGTTGGTGTCGAAAAATAAATAAACAGGAAATATGTTTTATTTACCAAATAAAACAGGTCAACGCCCCCCCCTCCGGACCCCCCCTCTCCTCCTGCGGGCTCGCCAGGTTGGTTCAGAGACGTCCAGCCGCTATCGGTGCCCCCGCGTCTGTCAGGCCCCGCTGTTGTCTACGGAGGATTCTTTCACCTCTGGATCCGCGTTATAAAACATTTACGGTGCGTTGCTTATTCGATCTAAACCTGTCGGATGTGACTCGCGGTCAAATCGGCGTTTTTATTTTGTTTACATCTTTGTCGGAGGGGCTCGAATGCTAAAGCGGCCTAGCAGACTCCGCGAGGCGCGGCGAGCTACGGCTCTATAGCATAGTGCACGGTAATGCTAGCTGCCCGGTTAGCTTCAGATTAAACTACATTAAAGGGTTGTTTCGATGGGAAAGGTGGGGCACAGCAATGGAGCCACGGCGTGACATGCAGGCATCGCGTACTATGGATCAACGAGCCTCTCTTTTAGTAATTGTTAATCCAACCGCGATCTCAACATTAGCTGTTTGGTTAGCTTTCCCGTCGTTTCATGTTAACGGGTGGCTAGCAGCTAGCTAATTGTCGCTAGCTTTTGCTAGAGGTTGCGCTCCGACACAGGACGTCGTTGGGGTGACATCGCCACGGCCGCCCGGGTAACGATAACACGTTATTTGCGTTTGTAACCGGCGCGTCGCTCCGCGTGTCACCGACTAACGTTAGCTTAATTAACGGCGCCTCACTAGCATCACGGGAATACAGCGTTAGCTTAGCTAGCCGCAGAGACAGTATTAGCACAGCGTTGAATTAGTGTAAGCAGTTTATTTTCGTGTGTTTTTAATCTAATGTTTCCACTCCACAGAGAATGCCCACGATAAAGTTACAGAGCTCCGATGGAGAAATCTTCGAGGTGGATGTTGAGATCGCTAAACAGTCTGTCACCATCAAGACCATGTTAGAAGGTACAACTAATAATACATATATATTATATACGTGTGTGTTATATCTCTAATCACAAACATCACTTAATGGTTGACTGTGTGGTCTTCCTTTCCTTGTCACAGCATAAGGAGTTGTATTTTCATTAGATTGATGCCAATTTAATTCCATATTCTGACATATTTCATGCCGATGTGTGATTCTGACAGATTTGGGAATGGACGATGAAGGCGACGATGACCCCGTCCCCCTCCCTAATGTAAACGCTGCCATCCTGAAGAAGGTACATCAATAAAACACAAGGCCACTCGCCTGTGATTGTCAGTGTTTATTAAAAGAAACCATGTAATTAATTTACTAAATGATCAACATTCACAGCTGACATGTTTTAATCTAAACACCATTATCAGGGCAGAGAATGTGGCAAAGCTCTTAACATTATATATACAGCATAATATAAAGTTTGTCACAATGTGTCTGGTTTGTGTTTGCTTTCTGTTGAGATGTGCACAGTTCATTCATCTCACACATTTGCTTCCCTTTGGGGGAATGTGTTTTGCCACTCGGCTCCTTCGGATGATGTGAATGCTGGTTTCTTTTTGCCTCTGAGGTCACTTGTACTTTAGAACGCTAGTTATTCAAAACAAGATGTTTTCAGTCATAACTCTTGAGATGAGGCGCTGCTTGGTGTCCTACACGGCCTAATGGCTTCTCTAACGCACAAGCATGTTTTATTGACATGGTAACTGTTTCCCTCAGGTCATTCAGTGGTGCACTCATCACAAAGACGACCCCCCTCCCCCTGAAGACGACGAGAACAAGGAGAAGAGGACGGATGACATTCCCGTGTGGGACCAGGAGTTCCTCAAAGTGGACCAAGGCACCTTGTTTGAGCTCATTCTGGTGAGTAGTTTGGATTTGGCCTGAAGGCGCCCAGCTGGTGACGGTAACCAGAGCCGGGCCTGAGTCACGGTGGAACCGCCGCAAGCTTCCAAGGAGGGAAACACAAGTCGACGAGTCCTGTCCCACGAGTGGATTCCCCCCCCCTGCCCTCCCTCCCTCTGCCCGGCTGTGTTTACATGCACAGGGCTAGTTGATGCTGAGGAGGTTCGAGGTGCTCTCCCCGACAGGTCAGCCACAGGGGGGGGGGTCTCTCCTCCTGAGTGAGCCCATGGCCGCATAATAGTGTTTAAATAAATATCTCTTTGACCAGCATGCTTCTGCAGCGTTGTCAAGTCCTGTCTCCTAGTGATACAAACATCTGTATTCTGGCTCCTTATGAAGCTCGTAAGGCTCCGACGCCACGACTCACTCGTTGCATCCGGATCCTCCTGGAAACTTTCTCCACTGCATTGTTGTTTTTTTGTGTTTCAGGCAGCCAACTATTTGGACATCAAAGGTCTGTTAGATGTCACCTGCAAGACGGTGGCCAACATGATTAAAGGCAAAACTCCGGAGGAGATCCGGAAGACTTTCAACATCAAAAACGATTTCACAGAGGAGGAGGAAGCCCAGGTACTTATTCCAGGGAAGGAACATATGTGTAAGATAACTAAATTGTTCTTCTCCACTGACCTGCTCTCGTCCTCAGGTACGCAAAGAGAACCAGTGGTGTGAAGAGAAGTAGAGGGGGGGTCCCCCAACACTACCACGCTGAATAGGAATCGTCCCTGCTAACTGGTTGCACTGGTGTTGTTCATACTTGTCAATATTTACATTTAGTATATTTAGAGACACACACACGGCTTCCTCTTATTTCTCTCCACCCATAGCATGAGCATCTAAACTGTCCTGCGTCTCGTCATTATTTAAACCAAGAGGCCCTTTTGTTTCCACTCACGTAAAACAAGTAGTCCCGTTCCACAGCCTATTATTAAATGCTATATTTGTCTTTTTTTACTGGACATGTTTGTTTTCTTGTAGGTTCCAATTGATGAAATAAAATTTTTGACAATGGAAATAAAAGGGTGCATATTTTATTTTTGCTCTGAATGCATCTGGGGGGGTTGAAGGAAAGATGTGTTTCCTCTGGACTCTGCGCGCTCCGGTTCATCATTTCTGATTCACGTTGTTCTTGAATTGGAAAGTTTGTCAGATGAAGCTGAATTTTTGGGATGACCCAACACTTTGTTGAAGGATTAAATAAACGTATAAAAGCCAGTCGTGTGTAGCTTTATTTTTATGTTCAGCTTAGCGTCGATCTAAATAATGTCACACAGCAGAGGTGGAAAAGATAATAAAAACACTTTAATACATCGAACAAACACCGGTAATACATGAGAGGCGCGACACATCCCCACGAGGTTCTGCTCGGAGGCCCGGCGAGCTGCAGAGGTGGAACATGCACGGACTGAACACTAAGGGCCGCTTTAGGAAACAGTAGCAACTATAAAAGCCCCTTTTTTTCCTTTTTTTTTAATACATAAAAACGAAAGTTTAATTCTAATATGGAATTCAAACATTTATAAAACTTTACAACACGATGCAATATAATAGTACCCATTTGGTCTCAGATTAGTTTACAGAGAAAAAAAAAAGAACACATAAGGGCCCCCCTCCCCCACCTGAACACCTGACCTTCAAAAGGCCTCACAGAAACAAGTCAAATGTAACAGGTGATCTAGTGAGCGTCTGGAAGTGCCAAAAGAAGTGAGTGGGAATGGTTACTGCGTAAAAAAGGGAAAAGGAATAAAAATCTAACTGCTAATAAAAGTGTCCTTTAATCAAAGCTGCTGCTTGGTGGTCTCTGGGTGACCCCAAACATCTGCAGTGTAGAAGTCACGAGCGTGTGCTGTCAGTTTAGGTTTGTGATTGTCATGAAGGTCAAAGATTACAAATAAAAACAGATTCTCCAGAAGCAAAAAGTCACGGCGTCGTTGCAGTTAAGCGGCAGCAGACGGCGCCAAAGGACCACAGGTTGGTATTTCAGAAAGACGTCATCTGGGACCCTTCAATCATCGATGAGGAGCGGGGGGGGGGCGTCTGTCCCCCCCCTCCACCTGCTACAACATTTAAGGTCATGACCAGGAGGTCACACATGTACAGCCTGGTGGGCTTACGGGTATTCAGAGATCTATATTTAGATACGAAGGCCTGATCTCAAGGAGGGTTTGAGGACGGTGGAGGATCTTCTGCGCGGGGAGGGGGGGGGGGGGCGTGATGAAAACCGAGAGTGAGAGAAGACGTTCTTTGTGGAGGCTGAGGTCAAAGGTCACATCACGGAGCCTCCATTAGCACTGTGAGAGAAAGTCCCGAGGCGTCGGCGGCCGACAGCGCCGTCGAGGTGGAGCCGTGCGTCAGCCCGCCGCTCGCTCCCGGACGCGTGTGCGTGCGTTTGGTGGCAGGCTGATGGGGGGGCGGCGGGCGCGTGTGCGACGAGCGCACGCGTGTCAGCGGGGGGGACGAGGGGAGGTGCGTGGACGGGGAGGGGGGGGAGCAGCCCGGGGAGACGGGCGGCAGGTGCTGGTAGAGGCGGTGGCGGGTCGGGGAGGGCGGAGAGTCTATAGCACTTAAATCTGAAGAAGTTGGGCTGGGACAGCCTCCTCCTTGAAGGTAGCGAATGCACTTCTTTTTCCTCCTAGGGACAGTCAGAGAGAGTTATCTGTGAATAGAGTGTGGATGGTAAACGTCAGCGGGCGTTCATGGAGATGCGTCATTCACACAGTGCCGTCAGCGTCAGGTCACCATGACAACAGACAGGTTAGTTAGGTCTATGAACGGCGGCACAAGCACATTTTTCACATATGGACACAAAAGTTACTGAATTTCTTTATATGAAGAAGTTTCTATGGAACTAAAACTTCTATCCGGGGACAGCAGATGGAAATGAGCCTCTCTGGCTCACTTACAGTCCACCTGTTGACCCCCCCACTGCTCCGAAGCCCCGACTTTCCCATCTTGGCTTTTTGCAACCAGCCAAATGAATGTGGAAGAGTGACCTGTCAATTACATTAAGCCCCGCCCTAAAGCCTCCCCTGCTTTATGGTCTGTTGGACCATCATTCACTAAATGAACATCATGCTTACTGAAGAAGACTTGGAACTAGAGACTGAGACTCGTGTTTACAACGTTTACTGAGGGAATAAATCCAGAGAGAAGTAGAGTCATTTTCTCATAGACGTCTATGGGAGCAGAGGATTCGCCCCCTGCTGGTCACTAGAGGGAATGCAGGTTGATCTCATTGGCCCCCTGCTGGACATTAGAGGGAATGCAGGTTGATCTCATTGGCCCCCTGCTGGACATTAGAGGGAATGCAGGTTGATCTCATTGGCCCCCTGCTGGACATTAGAGGGAATGCAGGTTGATCTCATTGGCCCCCTGCTGGACATTAGAGGGAATGCAGGTTGATCTCATTGGCCCCCTGCTGGACATTAGAGGGAATGCAGGTTGATCTCATTGGCCCCCTGCTGGACATTAGAGGGAATGGAGCTTTAACTAATGCAGCTTTGACTTTGACCCTTCAGATCATGACCAGGTCATCAACAGTTCTTGGCAACCAACAATGGCCCTTCCTGGAGTTTGGGGTTGACCTGGAGGTTGCCAGGCAACAGCTGTTGATTCCCTTTTTTTTTAAATGACTTTTATTGCATATTTTTTTACTTTGGACTGCCCCCCTGTTTCCACTCTCCGACTTAAGGTAAAAGTCATGTATCATTTGAGAAGAGGGAATACTACTTGTGGGCTGTTAAATCCCAAACCAGCAAACCAGCAAACAGGATCCCATGATCATCACCAGAATATGATCTGAGTTACTGGTTCTAACCGCAAAGGAAAGGTGCTGAGCCATATTTAGAGAGAGAAGGTGTGGGGGGGGGGGCAATAGAAAGTGATCTCTAAATGTCAGAGTTCACCATCAAACGGCGCCTGTTACCACATTGCATGAATGGAGAAAGTTGAAAGCAGACGGGCATGAGAACGCCGTTACAAAGCAAGGCGCGTCTGCCTGTGTGTGTTGTTGTGTGTCTGTGTCTGTGTGTGTGTGGTGATACAGATCTGCTAACCACTTTCACCCCACTCTGTTCTCTCGAACCCAACACACACACACACACACACTTGGATTTCCATGACGTGGCGGCGCGGTCGCTACGGTTCTGCAGCTACAAGGGGCGGAGCTTCTGATTGGTGTTGAGTGTTTATCGCTGTGGGGGGAGGAGAGGTCGATGAGGTCGACAACCCTGTGGATGAACATCTCTTAATAATTCCAAACCCCTGTTTTTACTTGGGGGGGGACGGGGGGGGGGGGGGGGGGGCTCTGTGCTTTAGAGGCTACTGAGTCAGAATGAACCCACACATGTGCTTCCACCGAGGAGGCCTCTGCTCTCTGCTCGGCTCCAACGGGGGGGAACTTCCTCGACCAATGAGAGGAGCGACTGGTTATGTACTTCCCGTACATATAAACTTCATTTTTATTTTAGACAAACTCTGGCCTCGTTTGAAGACAAAGCCATGAATTAGTTAGTTAGTCATTAGCTGTCGAAGCGGAGAACTGCCAGAGTGTGTGACGCATCACGGAGAGCCTGAGCGACCTCCGACCTTTAACAGCCAGACCTCGGTGTTTTCCTCCAGCATGGCGTGGAGCAGCCGGTTAGTGACAAACAGCATGCAGAGGCGCAGGCGGAGCTCCTCGGTTGAGTTCATCGCCGGTGGGCGACTTTTAGTTCATCTTGCCGCTGCTCTTCCAAAGGACGCACTGTTGCACTCGGACAGAGTACTATGAACTTTGCCCCTCGTGCTGCACAAAGCATTGTGGGTCAGAATAGCCAGAGAAACCGGCATTTTCCATATTTTCCGTATTTCTGATCTATCTGCTACACTAAATAGTTTAGCAGCATAAACTCACACAACAACTCCGCTTAAAAAACAAAGTTGTGATGGCGAATGTTAGATGGGGAGTTCGGGGGTAGAAGGTCCGTTGGTTGGACGGTAGCAGTGCTGTGCTCTGGAGAGGGTGGGGGTGTGAGGGTGGAGGCGGTGGTGGTTGCTTGGTACACACCTGCAGGGACCGCACCAGTCCGTTTGTTGGTTGAGGCCGAAGCGAGCCCGACATTTCTTAGGAGAGCCCGGGTCTGAGCGCGATGCACAGCATGCACATGGCGAGAGGGAGCAGGAGGAGGTAAGGAGGAGGAGGAGGAGGTAAGGAGGAGGAGGAAGAGGGTTATGGGAGGGAGAAGAGATGAAGACACACGGAGAGGAGAGAAATAAAGAGACACAAGAGCAGCTCGTTCAGAGAAAGCCATCAAGTCAAACTGTTAGTAGCCGGTTGCAGCACAGCGACACATAGTTACCCCCCACAGAGAGGGCAGCAGCGCCACTCGGTTAGTACAGGACTCCACAGCGCGGGTTTAGTTCGATCAGGCGTTGGGATGGAATCGCTCATCAGCTGCTACGTTCCAGGCTCGGACGCTAACATGCTAACGTGTTAGCATGTTAGCGGTACAGTGAAGGATTCATGGGTTCTAACTGGTTAATTAAGTATCGGATTACTTAACAGATTGAGAGACCTGCAGGGAGTAGCAGGGTTATAATCTAGCCCTCCTATTACTTTTGGGGTCAATTTGACACCATTCAAAGTTTAACGTCTCTAAATAGATAATTAACATCACTTTTTTGCTTCAAATTTGATGACTTTTCCTAATTTAACAGGGACAACCGGGTAAACATAAAATTAAAATCATGATGTGTTTTCAAAGTCCTGTACACATGTTGTACACGTCGGTGTTCTTTGGGGTCGAAGGTCAGACTGCTGCCTGTGACTGAACGCTTGCACAGCAGCCTCCCGAAGCATTTATCTTCTTGTTCTGCTCTCTCTCAACTGAAAATGACATCTGAGGATGATTTTTTCAACATAGTCACAGCTCTTTGACCATGAAAGTGACGTGGAGGAGAACGTGCATGTCCGAGGGCAGGCGTGTGTGGGGACAGTTGGACGCGACCGACCTGCACGCTACGTTGGGTTGCTCATTTTGGCAAGAATGTAAAAGTCAGAAGCCTCGATGATATTATAGAAATGATTGCTTTTGAACGGTACGTCAATCATCATCAATTTCATTCTGATCTGCATATTTCTCCAAAGTCACTTCACAGGTATTCCCGTATGTTTACGTTTTTTTAAATTTTTTTATTTAGGTAGTCAACAAACTAGCACAACGTACCTAATACGTAAACCCGGGGAACGTTTTTATTATGATCATTTTCTGGGTGTTGCTGGGGTCAAATCGACCCCAATGACGTTGGGGTAGAAGTAAATTTGAAGGTAACAGGAGGACTGGACACGTGAATTATGAAGACTTCCAGCTGCATTGATCGCTGTCAATCATGGAGGACGGGAGAAGTGTGACATGTTGAGGTTTACCTGTGCTGGAGTCCTGCAGCTTCTCCCTTTTCCTCCTCTTCTTTTTTCCCTGCGGGAGCAAAGACAAAACAAAATCCCGCCAATTAAATGAGACATGGCTTCAAATTCTCCTTCAGCAGAGTGGAGTGAAGCTGATGAATCCAGTTCTCCTGGTTGGTACTCGCATTATTTTACATTTTTGCTCTCATTTTTCCACAGTTGAAATGAAATATATATATATTTTAATTTTGTTTTGAATCCATGCTGGTGAGACCTTCTCGTAGATGATCCGTCCATCTGGAGGATGAGCAGGATTTGGACACATTTCTTTTACCAAAATACGAGAGAATTAAGTCTTGATAACGAGGGCATAAACAAGAGGGACAAGAATGTCTGGATTCATCTGTGCTTCACCAGCGAGCTTCAGAGGACGTTGGACCCTCTGTGAGAGTCTTTGTGAGGAGATACAAAGTCCCACTAATCGATTCTTTTCATCAGCAGAAATCGGCACCACATAAAGTATCCCTTGTGTGACATGTAAATCCATTTAAAATAGAGTGCAAAGTTAAAAGCAGCAACCAGGTCAGGCAACCGTATTTAATCTACAAAAGCAAGGAGAGAAAGCAAGAAAGAAGAAATCCAAACAAGAAAAATATGTTTCATCCTGAATTCAATTCATGCAAAAAACGGGAGATTTTCAGATGAACTCAGATCCAAGTCGTCCTCGAGTGACGGTTGAGGTAAACATCAGGCCGCTGCAGCAGATCCTGGGACGGCTCGTATTTCGGTGAGATGGAGGATGTGGGTTCAGAGATCTAACCCCCCCCCCGGGCTGTTAGCGTTGGCTATGCGGTCGCTGCAGCTCCTCCAGCGAGCGCAGCGCTCTGAAGCCTGTGGGCGTGCGTCTGTGTGCGCTCGCGCCACGGCGAGCTTCGCTCAGGAGGAAACCCTCCACGTGTGGAACATCACTTCCTGCGCTTTTTTTAAAACCTCAGGGGGAGGGGGGGGGGGGGGGGGGGCACGGGGGCGATGTGGAGGGAGGGGTGTTTCAGGAAATGCAACAAATCTTCAAAGAAGGCGCCGCCTTGGTGACTAAACGACCTGCCGGTCTTGAACGGGCATTCCCGCTCAAATCTATGCAGCGGGCAGAGCGGCGGCCATTTTCTGCAGCGGCGCGCTGACCTCCGTACGAACGCGCGGTGCAGATCTGCAGAGATGACCACACTCTACCAAGGTGTAAGAAGGCCCATTGTTGGACCCTAATCGAGCTGGTGGTTACCGGAAGCGCTCGGCGTGGTGGCTCCTCCATCTCAGTCCGCACCCCTCCTGAGGAGAAGCTAACCTAGCTACCTAGCTGACTAGCTAACTAGCCACACGTCAACACACTACGTCCCCAGCTATCCGCGTCGTTGCCATAACAACCAACATTCTATTTGGTGCGAGTTGAACAGCAGGGTCCCGGTGCAGAGGACGCTCACATTGTGTTCACGACATGGTGCCCAGGGCAAGGGCTTTTATTTTGAAAAATTCGTCGGCTGGGCCGAATGAGAACTGAGGTGAGTCTGTGCGCGTGAGGGCGACGTGCCGCCGCCGTTCTGAACCGCAGCCCAAGCCAAGTGGCGCCGTGACCCGCGTGCCAGTAGAGCAGAGGAGACCCGAGGACCTTTACTCCACCTGATTGTGACACACTGACCTCGTTGCTTTCTTTACAGGATGTAGGTGAGCCTACAGGTAAAAGGTCGCTGCTCAGTGGTTTCTGTGTGAGCGTGACGCGTGCTGAGCTCTACTTGGAACAAGCATGAAGGTGCTTATTTTAAGGAAGGGATGCCCAGAGAAGAATGAACTAAGGCGGCGAGGCCAGCCATGCGGCCACGCGCTCTGTTAGTGGAGCAAAACGGGTTGATTTATACCTCTGTGCGACTCGCTTTAGCTGACTAGTAGTCATAACCATGGCAACGTGCAAGACTTGGTGAAGGGTCCTCCGATCACATCTGCTTACGCAGCTTACGTGCTGTCGGGTGTTTGTTCAGTTTTTTTTTTTAAAGAAGGAGCATGCAAACTTTGCACAGGAATACCCACAACCCCTTTCATGCAGCTCTTCACATATTTCCCACCACAGAGGCATAAATCCACCGTAAGACGTGTCCCTACCCAATCAGCTTTACTCTTTTCCCCTGCGACCCCGCTAAGGCCCGCCTCCTGCAAGAGTTCAACAGCAAACTGACAGATCAGAGGCACACAGCAGCCCAGATACAGCACATCCCCAACACATTACACTACACAACACATGCACCACACAGGTTCGACCTCCTCTGGTAAATCATTTCATGCTACGTTGTTATGGTGTATGACTTTTGACTGACAGGCCTGGGAGCCAATAATCATGCAGGTTGTAGAGCCAGTAAAGGCAGTCTATATTAAATATGATCAAACCCAGTTCAAAACGTTCCGGTTCATTGCATTGATCCTGATCTGTTTTTATTCATTTATTTTTCTTTTTGTTTTAATTACAGGAAATCAAACCAGATAAAGAAGTCAAGTGGCTCAAATGTTTTCTATTCCTTAAATATTCCTAAAAAGAATTCTCTGCATCCGGGAAGTCTTTAACGTCAAACTCAGCAATAGTTCAGGTGTGTCTCTGAATCCTGCATGATGGATGTACTCATCAAACCATAAACACCTCACCTTCTTACTCTTATTTTGAAGGAGTGTGTAAGTGTAATATTAACAAATAAGGAATGTAGAATCCAGGAGAAAACACCATATGGCGCAAAACAGTTTTTCAAAATGACTTTCTGGTATAATCAGAAGATAAATAAAAAATAGCACGTGTTTTTAATGAGTAATAATAAAAAGTGTCATCATGGTTGTATCCATAGCAACAACATGACTTCTCCACCCCGGAGACGTTTCCCACTACGGAAAAAGGAGCAGGAGTCATGCCTCCTCGTCCTAAAACTCTACACCCCACTGGTCGGCTTTTCCAAACCAATTTAGGAAATATGTTGGAGGAGGAGGAGGAGGAGGAGGAGGAGGAGGAGGAGGAATGAGGAGGCGCAGGAAGAGGAGCCCTTACGTAGTTGTCCCGGGCGGACCAGGTGGGGTAGAGCTGCATGTGGAGCTGTCTCTCTTTGCGGGCCAGCTCGTAGTACTTGGCCTGCTCCTCTCGGGTCAGAGCGTGCCACTGCAGACACACACAGACACACACAAACGCACACAGACACACACGTCAGTATGAGCACATAGTTTACACTTATCCTATTTGACAACAACAACAGATATAATGAATAAAGAAATCATTTAGTGATTATTTAAATAAGTGCATGTAAAATAAACAGGATTAGTGTGTGTGTGTGTGTATGTGTGTGCATCCCTCACCCTTCGTCCCAGAATCTGGTTGATGGCGGCGCTCTCCTTTAATGTGCACTCGGCGATGACCTTTGCCCTCATCTCCTTCATGTAGAGCATGAAGGCGTTCAGGGGTTTCTTGATCACCGGCTTCTTGGGCTCCTTCTCCCGCTTGGACTCCACATGCGGCTTCCTGATGGGGGGGTATAGTAAATAATCAGAGGCAGTTTTTCTCTCTTTGTGATGTTGCTGAAGTTGAATATCTCACATGATACTTAACACACATTAACAGCTACAGTTTGAGAGTTTAGGAAAGACAGATTGACGTAGTTTAGAGATTGAGAGCACCGTCATGGATGTAGTTTATGGGTAAATAGGAAGCTGCAGGCAGGAGACAAGACAGTTAGCTTTGACAGACCCAGGCTAGTAGTTTCCCCCCTTTTCCAGTCTTTGTGCTAAGCTAAGCTAAGCTAACCATCTCTTGACTTGTGGCATCCAATGAGTGTTATTGATCTTCTCTTCTAACTCCAGATACTTACATGTACATGCCCCTGTCGTACTGGTCATGCTCCTGTTTGCCTGTGGGGGGCACTATGGCCGGGTGGGGGATCCCTGTAGGATGCATGGCCGACGGGCCGAGCATCAGAGAGTGAGGGAACCTGATGGAGGTGCAAGAAGAACGGGTGGGGGGGACGAGAGACAAACAAACAGAGATTCAGAGGAAGTTCTTTGAGGTCGGGGGTCGGAGGGGGGGGGGGAGCGGACGCTGAGCTTTAAAGCGAGAGCAACACTTTGTGGAGAGCCGCGAGGTGTCACCACCAGGGGGGGTCGCAGCACCACGGAGCTGACGGGTCAGTATATTTATATTATATATAATATATAAATTTGTTCCTGGCAGCTTGAAATATTATGTTTGTTTGTTTGTAACCTGCATGGCGTAAAGGTCAAAGGTGAGATATCGAAGACGCACATCCTGTGATTCAACTATCGGACTTCTAGATTGTGCGGCGGTGACCTTTGGCCTGGTGTGCAGGAGAGGCCGGCTGGCAAAGCGCTGGGGTTCTGATTGCAAGCGCCGACTAACGAGCGAAACGCACACAGACGGGGAGGAAGACCCTGAGGCTCTCTGCGGCTCGCCGGCCCTCCTCACCGCTCCTGAAAACGTCCTCGAAGAACAAAAGAATCCACAGGGTCTCACACACAGATTGCCAGAGCGAGGACAAAGCGGTCCTGATGCGACTCTCGTGTGTGTGTGTGTGTGTGCAGCAGCGGCGTGTTGTGGTGCTGAACGGCCTGATGGAAGCTGACAGAAGCTGCACACGGCAAACGGAAAGAAGCCAAAAACACATCGCGACTCTGTTGCTGCTTCGCCCGCTCTCGGGCCTTCGGTGGGGAGGGGGGAGGCTCGTCCCCCGACCGGCAGGCGGAGGGGCGGGGCTACGATACCTGGAGTAGGAGGCGGCGCCGGTGAGGTTAGACGAGTAGGGCTGCCTGAATCCGCAGGGCGACAGGCCCGGATAGACAGGCTGGCTCTGCCTGCACAGCAGGGGGAGGGGGAGGGTTGGTGACTTTCAGCTTCACAGGTCTAAAGTCTGGTGACCCCCCCCAGAAGAAGGAGCTGGAATAACAACTCCTTCCTATTTTTGCTGATTCATATCTCTCATCAGTTGCAATCGACTTGAATGAGATCTTAAGTGTTATTGAATGTGTGTTTTAATATCTGAGCGACGGTTTCTTTCTCTTCGTGTAGTGAAATGTTGTGGTTTGGCTCCTATTTGCATCTCTAGAAGAATCTATGCTGAGAGCTCTTGTGATGCACAGGGACCCCCCCACGCCCCCCGAGGCATCCCGATCACTGTTGACAGCTGCATGTCAATACTCGGCTCACACACACACACACACACACACCGCGGGAGGTCGAGGGTGGGGATGGCATGTAAGCAGCAGCCTTTGATATGTAGAAAACTACACTTCTACCTCCTGAGACCCCCGTCCCCCCCACCACACACACTCCCCCCGACTCAACGCATGCACACTCACACACGGCAATCCACATCTCAGTTAAATCACCGTTGCAATCGTCGCCCCCCCCCCGCCGTCCTTCAGCTCCAGGAGGAGGCAGCGCCTCACGTACGCTTAAAGCCCAGCAGAGGCCTCCATCTGGGGGGGGGGGGGGGGCAGGAGATCTGTGCTGAGCTAAGGCTCCATGCTGATGTTCCATGTCTTAATCCCCTTGTATCATCTACAGGTCAATGCTCCGACGCAGAGACGCGCTGTCAGGAGGCATGAAGTAAGGAATAAGTGAATCGGACTCTCTTGGGGGGCTGAACGCTGAGGAGGCTTCACGACATCTTCAGCTTCCCACCGTGTTTAATAATGCAACATGTTTGTGAGACTCGTGGTCACAACACAGCCGCTTCCTCTCGAGGGGGGGGGGGGGGGGGAGACGAGGCTAATAGTGAAAACAACAGAAAGACAACACTTTGAATCCACTGCTTCCCCTGCGTGTCACCATGGCGATCTCTCATCGCGCTTTAAACAACGTCCAGCTGCTTTTTATGCTGCAGTTAAAACCCCAGTTGGTGACACACAACTAATTTGCGTTGAAACATTCCTTTTAGTTTTGACTAATCGACCGAGCTGATCAAAGGAGGTGGTTTCCGTGGCAACGCGGGTTTGGGTCAGCCCCCCTGACACCAGGTGAGACAGTGATGAATGTAACCCTGACCCAGGTCAGTCTGCGTGTGTGTGCGTGTGTGTGTGTGTGTGTGTGTGCGCGCAACACTGAGGACACGACGATGATGACGATGATGATGACGTGGTTGTTTACGGAGGTGAAGATTAGCAGCTTGTATAAATTAAAACACCCGAAAACCTAAAATCATTTTGTGACTTATTACAAAAATAACGTTTTCTCCCCATCGACTGATCGATAACTCGACTAACACATTAATGTGTTTTAGTTCAACAACAAACAAAGTCCTCACAAGTACACGAAAGGGCTGCGTGTGCACAGGTGTGTGTGTGTGTGTATGTGTGTGTGTGTGAGACTCACCAGCCCATGGAAGGAGTGATCTGGCCGACCCCGCCTGGAGGGAGGGAGTAGTACCCTGAGAGGTCTTGGGACTGGTGCCTGTGAACGCCTGGAGGACACACACACACACACACACACACACACACACACACACACATTAACATTGTTTGTCTCTTGCATTTTGTCACTAAAGACGTCATAAGTACAGACACACTAAATAAATGCTGCTGTGTCCCTGTTGTTTTGTCTAATGAGCACGCACACACACACACACACACACACACACACACACACACAGTCATTAGGTTGCCCCCTCACACCCCCGGCCCCAGGTCTGATGGGCTATTAGCACTATTAGTAGTCTGGGAACCTGGTATTAAAACACAAATATAGTCTTAACGCAGGTCACTCACTTCTGTTCCCATCCTGTCGCAGTGTGTCTCTGTGTGTTACTGTGACATGACACTGTGTGTGTGTGTGTGTCTGTGTGTGTGTGTGTGTGAGGGAGCGGGGGGGGGCACAGGGGAGAACCAGACACACTAGGAGTAGGAGAGGTTTTAAGGGGCGTCCGGTGCTGGGACACACTACCACTTCAGTCCACAGGGGGCGCCAGAAGCAAACCAAAGCATCGCAACATCTGTACATCAAATACATCTATACATTCAAGAACTCCGTCATTCAGGGAAATGACTGGGAATGTGAGATGAATATGAGACATGTTGGCACAACTAACAATACGAGTTGCATTAAATCGTTTGTTTCCATTGTTTCCACCGATACAAACTGTGGATCAACCTGTAACTGATCAGCAGCGCACGCCGCCTCGTACTTCTGTCTCTACTCTTAGCAGAGACACGTTTTCCCAGCAGACAGCTCGTCTCGCGTATTAAAATGTGCGTCTCTGTCTCTCTTCTGTCTTCGTGCCCTTCAAAGGAAGTCATTTGTCAGCAGGCAGCAGCTAGCACTTAGCGCGGCTAACCTGTGTTTGCAGCAGCGGAATGCTGCAGATGACTGTAATTTGGCCTCGGCTCCGGGGACCCCGAGCCGTCATAAATCTGGACGACAGGAATGTGACTGAGTCAGTCGACCCGTCTACACCCCCCTCCTCCCCCCGTGTCCCACCACGCCCTTCCTCCCTCCTCCTCGCCGTCCCTCTTTGCCGGACTTCTCCTGCTCTCCCTCCATCATTAACCTCCACTCCCTCCTCCCGCATGTATTCTCCTCTTCATCGTTCCTGACAACACATCCGGAAAAATCCATTCCTAAATTCCTAAATGTTATTGATCGTGCACGCACGTAATTTATTTACTAAGAAATCTGACCATATTTTTTTTATCATAATGAGAAAACACCTACGTTAAATCAGATCTATTGATCAAGCAGGGGTGACGTGGGGTGGGGGTAGAGAGGGTGCGCTGGGACCTGCAAGGTTGGTGGTTCAAGTCCCGGCTGGCCCATGTCCCAGTGTCCCTGAGCAAGACACCTGACCCCTAGTTGCTCCCCAGGCAAAAACATGTAAAATGCCGTGGGTTAAAAATGTAATGTAAGTCGCTTTGGATAAAAGCGTCGTCTTAATGCAGCAGGTTTAATTAAAATCCTCATTCAAGGCCCCTTTTACTGATGAATGTGACATCAGAACAACTAGGGACTAGAATAAAGTTATAACATTTTTTTAATTTGTATGTATATTCCAGGTCATGTAGTTGTGTGATTTATTGATCCATGGATCAAAGTACCAATAAGCTGATTTGGATTCATTGTTTGACTCTTCTTTCCTTCTTCTGATTTGTTCTTGGGAACCTTTAAAGTGGAGGATCAGCTTTCCTCTGGAAAGCCCCTTTAAAAGTCTCACGGCCCCTCAGGAAGCCCCCCCCCCCAAACACCAGGTTGTGACTGTCGATCGGCGTCTTCATCATTATGAAGCCACGTTACATTTGTTGTACAGAGCTTCAGTCATCTGGAGCGTGAACAGCGGCTACTTTTCCTTTTGTTCTTCTCTCATAACCAGAAGACCAGAAATGACTTCAGATGTTTTTTAAGCAACTGTAACAGTAAAATAGTGACGTGTTTAAGTGTGTGTATATAAAGTATGGATGTCTTTAAGTGTTGATTACGATTTTGTTTCCTTGATTATTTCATTAATTTGTCTCTTTGGGTTTATAGACAGTTTTTCACTAGAATTGTTTCTAACGTTCAAATATGTTCTGCAGTTTGGGTCAACGTGTCTCTTCTGATGCTTGGAAACCATTAAATTAATCTGCCACTGATTCCTCCGTATCTCAACCACTTTATAAAGTGAGAGAAGACATTCCTAAGGTGGATAAATCGGACATCAGACATTTACTTTCACTATTAAAAAGGGTGAAATGTGCAGGTTTATTATTATAGCACAGTCATCTTCAGTTAAATGAGGAACTCCTCTGAGGGTCAAACCTCATCGGTGTGGTAACGTCGATCCCTCCTCGGATTCTCTTTCAACCCTCACATGTGAAGCCACAGCGGCTTAATTAAAGGCCTGAAGAGTCGCACCAGGAAACTGGCAGATCAGAGAAATTATAAGAGATAAAATGATCACAAGAGATGTACTTAGAGGTGAACCCTGAGGAGATGTAGCGCTGAAATCTGTTAAGACAATGAAACCGCATCACTTCAGAATAGAGAAGAGAAGAAGATCCTTTATTGATCCTCCTGGGGAAGTGATTCTCTGCATTTACCCCCCCCCACACATACAGTGGGAGCAGTGTGCTGCCGTGAGCAGGTAGGGGTTAGGTGTCTTGCTCAGGGACATGGAGCAGCCGGGGTTCGAACCGCCAACCCTGCAGTTCTTGGCGCACCGTCTCTACTCCACGAAACACCGTCGCCCCAAAATAAACTTTACCTTACACTCACATTCTTAAGTAACCGAGTGGATCAGAGGAGCCAATGAGATCAACCTGCATCCTCTGTGGTGACCAGCAGGGGGCGACTCCTCTGCTCCCATAGACGTCTATGAGGAAATGACTCTACTTCTCTGTAGTGACCAGCAGGGGGCGACTCCTCTGCTCCCATAGACGTCTATGAGGAAATGACTCTACTTCTCTGTAGTGACCAGCAGGGGGCGACTCCTCTGCTCCCATAGACGTCTATGAGGAAATGACTCTACTTCTCTGTAGTGACCAGCAGGGGGCGACTCCTCTGCTCCCATAGACGTCTATGAGGAAATGACTCTACTTCTCTCTGGATTTATTCCCTCAGTAAACATTGTAAACATGAGTTTATGGTCTCAGTCTTCTTCACCTGTGGAAATAGTAAGAAAACCAGTCTTTTGTTTCCCAGAGTTTAAACTAAGAAAAAGAGGTATTTATTTAAGATAATTGGTCGGAAAATCTGCCCTTCAGAGGAAGTTTCTAAAGTGAGACCGAATTATTGGAAAACATCCAACAACATTGGAAAACATCCTCCTGCTTGTTCTTTCATGCTTTTTTTTCAGTTCTGTTTCCCTTTTCATTGCACCTCAGCTGTAATACGCAAACTACCCTGAGCTCAGGTGAGCCCGGGAAATGACATCACGGATGAGGTAACCCCTTCCTGTGAGGAGCCGACGAATGACACGAGTGAGGTAAGAGAGTGTGTGTGTGTGTGTGTGTCTCTGGACTGACTGGAAACACCATCGGAATTCAGGTGAGATGGTGTGAGAGAGGTTATGCACGGCAGTGTGTGTGTGTGTGTGTGTGTTAGAAGCAGGTGGCTCAGTCTGTCATTAAAGACTGAGTCACACACACACACACACACACACAGTCCGGACCACACATGGGGAGTTGTTGGATAAAGGGGCTTTCCACAAGTGGAAGGCCTGAGGTCACGCTCCAATATCTAATCAGATCCAAGAAAAAGACTTTGCCCTCCTTTCCTTTCTCCTCATGTTTTCTGACTTTTCTCTAAAACAAAAGCAAAAGGAACTCGTTGTCATGGTGAACTTTGTGTTGTATGACCTCTGATGTTCTGAGGAACTCGAGGCGGTGGTGGTGGACCAGAGAGCTTCTCCTCACCATATCAGGGAAGTATTAAACATGTTGTTTCATGACTCTATTTCATAGTTCAAACTGGATCTTTTTAACTAATTTCAAACTGCACATTTGTTTTTTGACTTTGTAGTCTCTAAGCAGCACATGCGTCAGGTTCCAGCTCCCTCTGGAGCCGACTTTGATGTGAGAAACCAGCGGAGCTCCTCTTTAAATACATGTGCGTTGGTCCTCGGGGGAGCGTGAAAGGAAGGCCTCAGACTTCAGCTGGTCGAGGCCGCCCTCACATCCTCTGGGGACCCCGAACGCACACAGCAAACTCAACCGCAACGCGCTCAGCAGCTCAGATCTCCGTGGAGACGGGCGGACCAATGGGCACACCCGTAGCCTCCTAAGTCCCGCCCCCTCGGAAAAGGGTCCAGCAGTGTTTAGATGTCAGGGTGTGTTTTGTTTGGGGACTTTTAACTGGAACCTTGTGTGTGTGTGTGTGCTACAGCGATGGCTTGTGCGATTGTCACTCTAATTGTTTCCATCTTGTGTGTGTGTGTGTGTGTGTGTGTGTGTGTGTGTGTGTGTGTGCGGCTGGCGGTCCCTTCAGAGGAGGAGGCCACTTCAGAGCAGCCGTGGAACCGCCACAGGCTGACGGAGCCGGTGCCGCCACTTCACACACTGTGTGCGTGTCTGAGTGTGTGTGTGTGTGTAAAAGTAGGAATATATTACATTTGTTAAGTTTTTTCCTTTGTGTGTGTTTGTTGTCTCTGTGTGTGTGAGTCTTTCCGGTAAAGTAGTTGTGTTTGTGTGTGCGTGTAAGCGGTGGATTGGGCAGCACCGAGCGGTCGGAGCCCTCAGCGGCTGTCTGGAGCGTGTGCGTGTGCGTGTGCGCTCACCTGTCTTCTGGCTCATGTCTGTGGGCAGGTGAGGAGGACTCGGGCTGAAGTGCTCGTTGCTGTAGGGCAGGAGGGACGTCAGCGGGTGAATCCCGTGAGACTGCTGCACCACCGACACTTTGTTGGACTGTGGAGACGAGAAGAGCGGCTGAAGCGAAATGTTCGTCCTCAGGCTTCAACGTGCTCCGGATCAACGTGTGTTTGACCTCGTGATTCACCTGACAATAGCGTTGTAATAGTTCACCAAGACAAACACAAGCCTTTATTTCATAATCATTTCTAGAAGCCGCTGCAGGGCTTCAGGCTGGTTGAAACCATTTGTTTGGGATGATTGTTGCTATGACGACATAACAACTGAAACAATCCGTATCGGTGTGGATGATCCCTCAGTAACTCCTTGGATTAAAGAAACCCATCTGAACACACACACACACACACACACACAAGATGGACACGGTGAGAGAGAAAGACGGGCATCTCAGAGCTTGATTGCTCCCATTGGTTTTTAGTGGAAGAGGAGAAGCAGGAGGAGACGGGTGGATGTCAGGAGGAGGAGGGGAGCAGGTCAGCAGGGGGGGGGGGCACTTCATCGATAACCCTTTGATGATCCCGTGGAGCTTGTTTGCTTTCATCTTTCTGTTTACAAATGGCTCTCGATAACTTGTTGCTAATGCTCGCAGCGCGCCGCTGACACGCCGCGTGTCACAGCGCGTGCGTCTCTGAGCCGCATTAAGTCTTTGAAAAACATGATTTCAAAGTCTATGAATATTTCTGAGAAAACTTATTTTATTTTGTACATTAGAGATGGACGAGCGCGCGCGTGTGTGTGTGTGTGTGTGTGTGTGCGTGTGTGTGTGTAACATCAGCGCTGCAGAGGGGCCTCCTGCTGAGTTACAAAGTGAATACCTTATCACTTAAAGGCAGAGCTTCCACACGCTGCACTCCACATTAAACACACACACACACACACACACACTCTTTCCTATCCATCCACATCTTAGTCGGTCTCTCCTCACACGTGCACACACGGACCCTCACGTGCACGCTACGCGGCTAGCCTCAGAGCTAAGATCAAACCGCTCCACCGCTCTGAACGTGTAGAGCCGTGGAAACAAAAAGGCACTGCCTCTGCACGGGGGGGCGAGGGTGATCGTGTGGGTGGGGGGTGGGGGGCTGTGTGGAGATAAGATGGTGTGCGTTCGTTACAGGCCGGCGGCGGAGGAGGAGCCTCGTAGGTCGAGGGAGCATACGCAGAGGTTTGGGCCGAAGGACACACCGGAGACCTCGCAGGAGGACAACAAAGGCCACATGAATCACCCCAGCGTGTTGTCACGGCAACGCTTCTATCAAACGCAACACAAGCGGGGCGAGAGCGGGAGAAGGTCGACTTGTTTAAACTCACTGTGGTTCCATTAAAGACCTTGTGGAACAGATGTGTTGGGAGAGCGGACTCCTCAGGCCCTCGTCCTCCTCCTTTAAGACACACCAAAGTCAGCTAAAGTTAACGCTAAGCGGCGAGCCTACATCGCACACTGATACTCATAACGAGGGCTTCTGCCTACGTAGAGACACAGAGCTGCGTCCTGGGAAAAGGAAACGCTGCGACCTGTTGCCACAGCGGTGACATTCTGCAGGGAAAATCCCAAAAACTGTGCACGCATGTAAATGAGCTTCAACGCACGCCATGAAACACACACCGTTGAGACGGGATGTACGAGCACGTGAATCACACCTCGCCTACGGTGCAGACTCACACAGTTGACCCAGACAGGTTGTGCACATATGGATGCACGCACACACACACACACACAGACACACACACATCTGTGCAGGAGCCTTCATGAGCAGCGCTGACTGCGCCTCACGTGCTGAGGTTGGCGCTGAAACATTGCAGCCGCCGATTGGTCCTCGTATGGTTGCTCTCTTCCTCGGGGTAATTAGCCGGCCTTGAAGTGGCTTTTCGCTGCGCCTTCCTTTTTTTACACACACTCAGGGCGGCTGACTGAGAGCCCTCATTTAACCCCCTAATTATCCACCACACTGCATTTAAAAAAATAAAAAAAGAGAAAGAAAGGAATAAGAAATCCCCTCTCTTCCCCCCGCACACACACACACGCACACACACACACACGCACACACACACACGCACACAGAATTACCGTAGCTGCAACTGACAGGCATGTGCATGCATGCGAGGGACACACACACACACACACACACACACACACACACACACAGGAGGGAAAAGTTCATCCAGCCTTTAACTTACTTACAGGAGGAGAGTCACACCCCCTCCCCCCCTCCCCCGAAGGCATAAATCGTAGTACAAATCATTAGTAAATGGAGGGTTTTCATCTGTGATTTACTTCTGATTTTTATTGAGGAAATAACGGGGGCTCATATGAGTATGACCGGAGGCTAACCCCCCCCCCCCCCCCCAACAAGTCAAGGTAAGAAAGGTGGCGTGAACACGATCATAATCAAAGAGTCATTTTCTCTATGGGAGCCTTTAACGGTTTGTGTCTTTCATGCGTCGGTGCACCTCATGGGTTTGAAGGGATTCATCCCTTTACACATTAATAATACATTAATAAGTAATCATTGATCATGTACGCAGCCCCACTGCATAATACATCTTCTGTTTGTTGGTCACATCAAAAGATGTAATTACTTCAAAGACGCAATTACTTAAAAAATGACAATCAAATATCGACACCTTTTTTTGTTTTAAGTGCGTCAGGACTCCGTGTCTCTGTTGTCTAATTTCACTTGAAAGGCCTTTGATTCGTGGCCATATTGTTGCTGCCTTTTATCTGCTCTATTTGAACAGAAATAAGAGTTAATGGGATCTCAGACATCACTTGTTTGTAACGACGGCCCTCCACCTTGACCCTGACACACACACACACGAGTGCACCCCACGCACACACACACACACACACACACACACACGAGTGCACCCCACGCACACACACACACACACACACACGAGTGCACCTCACACACACACACACACACACACACACGAGTGCACCTCACGCACACACACACACTCACACGTGCAAAGCAACGCGGTTGCATGCTTGTGAACGCGAACGCACACACACACACACACAGACACACACGCGCTGCTGAAACACCCCTAATGTATTCTTTAGTTTCCAGATGACACACTTAGTAGATGCGTCTCTTTTTACATTTAAAGCGGAAATTAAAGCGCCCTCCCTTTTGTTCGCCCCCCCCAGAGTGCTTTTGAGTGTAATGTCTTTAATCTTAGATCTCACGCTCTCCTTCTGTCTCGGCCGTCCGGCGCTCCTCGTGGAGGAGATTAATTAAATAACCGCATTAACACTAACGAAGGGGAATTGATCGGGTCACATTCATCCTTTGCAGGGATGTTGGAACTCACAACATGAACCCAAATCCACGTTGTGCTTCCTGGAGGAGCTGTGATGATGTCATGATAGAGATTGATTCCACGCAATGGTGCTTTTTTTTTTTTTTTTAAAGCTGCACTTGTCAAACGTGGTGATCGAAAGTGTACATTCATTCATTGCTCTCAGAAACACAAATGTACAATAAGTACCACCGTACATGCGGAATAACCACACACACGCACACGCAATTATAAAACTCCCCACAGCTGCACGCAGAGTGAAAGTGCAGAAGAGAGAAAACGAGAGAAAGAAAGAAGAAATAATCGAAACCATCATATAAATATTAGTTCTGTATCATATGATGGACTCCAAAGAACGGGAGGGCTTGTGTGTGTGTGTGTGTGTGTGTGTGTGTGTGTGTGTGTGAGGCTCGACGGTGGGAAATACCTGAACTACTTGACGGAGTCTGAAACCGTCCTGTATGACTAAGAAAAACATGTATATGATTAATAAGAGTCTGAGAGGAAAAGGTCTCTGGCTTTGAAGAATTTATAGGGTGTCGTGTGATTTTTAGCATTTAGACGACCTCTATTCGCTGCAGAAATACAGAGTGTATTGATTATATGCATCCTCATGGAAGGGGTGTCTGCACTGTGTCTTTGAAATATAGAAAAAGTTAAAAGCACATTTGAAATATTTAACCAAAAGCCTCTTCCTTAAGTGCAGAGCTTTGTGGTTGTACATGGACGTCCCATGCCGTCCCACCGGGGTGACCCTCTGGGCCCACCAGGAGCCCCCCCAGTCACTCTGGAGATGCGGGTCGGTCTCCCAATCTGGAAGTCATTGCCTTCTCCCGCGTCAGGAGCCCAAAATGAGGGCCTCTTAGTTGGAGGTTTGGACGACATCAAAGGCCCCGGTAACCATAACAACGCAGCTATGTTTAAAAAAAGGCCAAACACCCCCCCCCCCCACCCCCCAACAAGCCCGCCCACTCCCCAATTACACACAAATACACACACAAATACTCATACGCATGTATGCAGAGACACGCCCAGCGGTTAGCATGCAAACACACACACACCACTGGAACATCTGGAGGACGGCCATGATGAATCAGTGACCACTGCTCATTACCGACAGAAACACTGTGTGTGTGTGTGTGTGTGTGTGTGTGTGTGTGTGTGTGTGTGTTTGCATACGAACATTCACAACAACATTGATTCCAGCATTTACTCTTTGCACCTTTGTTCGGGTTACTTGAGGAAAGAAGCCTACTTTTCTTCTACCTTAACCTTTGACCTTTCCCTCCTGCTTCCACCAGTCTTTTAATGGGAGGGGCGACGTGTTGTGTAGTTTGACCCGCTGGGATTATCGTTATTTTTATTGGGCTTCAGGTAGCAGAGTCGTGTACATGGGGGGTGAAAGTTCAGAATAATAATACCTTTTAAAAGGGGTCAACTCTGACTTCTCTTGACATACACGCAGCACTTCCTGATGTACTTGTACACACATGTGTGTATTTGCACACTGTTGGTGCAGTGGATGTTTTGGGTGAAGCGGACAACTCCGTCACGTGCACGCCCGCTTCACGTGCACACTTCTCTCTGTCTCATCTGCTGCTTTGATGTTTCTATCCAAATAATCTGACCCTGGGCGTCGGGAGGCCATGCGAGAGAACCCCCCGGGGGGGCTTTTCCTTTTTTTCTGTATTCACACACATCACAAACACGGCGCTGCGGTCAGAAGTAGTCAGGTTAAATACTTTTACACCAATTTGCATTTGATTTCATGCCTTCTAACCTTATAATACTTTCAAAAGAATGAAGCATAAACTGAACCATTTCACTTCAGATTTCCAGTTTTTTCCATGTGGCACCACTTCTTAAGAAGGAGTCAATGAACGTAGACGTTTACAGTGTCATAGTTAATGGAAATGAACTTATACGCGCTGATTTGCTTCTGATTTTCCTGCCAATAAGGTCCAATAAAGAGAAGAACACTGGAAGGAAGATGATGGGATGAAAGTTGTTCTGAAGATCTTTGACGACCAAGAACCTTCTTATGTGAAAAAAGTCTCACAGAACAACAAGATGAACGTATTGTTGCAGAAGAAGAGATGAAGGACAAGAGGAGATGTGAATGAGATCAGGATGGAGGTGTAGATGTAGATGGAGGGAAAGGATGGATGTGTAGATGGAGGGAAAGGATGGAGGTGTAGATGAAGGGAAAGGATGGAGGTGTAGATGGAGGTGTAGATGTAGATGGAGGGAAAGGATGGATGTGTAGATGAAGGGAAAGGATGGAGGTGTAGATGAAGGGAAAGGATGGAGGTGTAGATGGAGGGAAAGGATGGATGTGTAGATGGAGGGAAAGGATGGATGTGTAGATGGAGGGAAAGGATGGATGTGTAGATGGAGGGAAAGGATGGAGGTGTAGATGAAGGGAAAGGATGGATGTGTAGATGGAGGGAAATGATGGAGGTGTAGATGGAGGGAAAGGTAGATGAAGGGAAAGGATGGAGCTGTAGATGGAGGGAAAGGTAGATGAAGGGAAAGGATGGAGGTGTAGATGGGGGGAAAGGATGGAGGTGTAGATGGAGGGAAAGGTAGATGAAGGGAAAGGATGGAGCTGTAGATGGAGGGAAAGGATTGAGGTGTAGATGGAGGGAAAGGATTGAGGTGTAGATGGAGGGAAAGGTAGATGAAGGGAAAGGATGGAGCTGTAGATGGAGGGAAAGGATTGAGGTGTAGATGGAGGGAAAGGATTGAGGTGTAGATGGAGGGAAAGGTAGATGAAGGGAAAGGATGGAGCTGTAGATGGAGGGAAAGGATGGAGGTGTAGATGGAGGGAAAGGTAGATGAAGGGAAAGGATGGAGGTGTAGATGGAGGGAAAGGATGGAGGTGTAGATGGAGGGAAAGGTAGATGGAGGGAAAGGATGGAGGTGTAGATGAGGGAAAGGTAGATGAAGGGAAAGGATGGAGCTGTAGATGGAGGGAAAGGATGGAGGTGTAGATGGAGGGAAAGGATGGAGGTGTAGATGGAGGGAAAGGTAGGTGGAGGGAAAGGATGGAGGTGTAGATGGAGGGAAAGGATGGAGGTGTAGATGGAGGGTAAGGTAGATGAAGGGAAAGGATGGAGCTGTAGATGGAGGGAAAGGATGGAGGTGTAGATGGAGGGAAAGGATGGAGGTGTAGATGGAGGGAAAGGTAGGTGGAGGGAAAGGATGGAGGTGTAGATGGAGGGAAATGATGGAGGTGTAGATGGAGGGAAAGGATGGAGGTGTAGATGGAGGGAAAGGTAGATGAAGGGAAAGGATGGAGCTGTAGATGGAGGGAAAGGATGGAGGTGTAGATGGAGGGAAAGGATGGAGGTGTAGATGGAGGGAAAGGTAGGTGGAGGGAAAGGATGGAGGTGTAGATGGAGGGAAAGGATGGAGGTGTAGATGGAGGGAAAGGATGGAGGTGTAGATGGGGAGCTGGTGGATGCTGCTCTGTCTCCTCCTTTCATGTCCTAATTTATTCTGTCGGATTAATTCTTTTAGCCTCTCTATTCCTCTCTCACCAGCACGCTACAACTAAGCGTAACCATGGAAACCATCGCGCCGCATCCTCACCGCAGGGTCGCTAAAATACCCAAATCTTCCGTTCACTTTCATTTTTCAACTTTCTTCACGGAACAAAACGATTGATTCATCAGGAAAAAGTCCAACTTCAAACCGTAGGTCGACCGAGCCGAGCAGTGGCAGCGGCGACCCCGGTGACCTCTCTGCCAGCGGACCAAAATAAACCCGTTTCAGAGCTGAAGCTGAACTGGATGTTAGAAGAGTCTTTCAGCAGAAGCGAGCAGCTTCAGAGCCGATAAACTGCGCTTCTGCTCCAAACACCTGGAAAAACAGCCCGGCTCTCATTCATGGCCATGAGTGGTTTCCACCACAAGTGGTTTGGCTCTGTCTCGGGGGACGGGGGGACGGGGGGGGGGGGGGGGGGGGGGGGGGGGGGTAACGCCTGAAGTCAGTTACTGTATCGCAGCTGCAGAGCTCTGGTGCGTTCACTGGTTCTTCAGGTTGTCCTCTAAAGCCGGCCGACTGTCCTCGTGCTTTTTAAAAGAAAGGAATCGGTCAGAATGCATCAGCATCACGTCACAACCCCCCCTGTGCCCCCCCCCCCCAAAAAAACAACAGGCAGATGTTCTCTGTGTGTGTGAATGGCTCGAGTTATGGAGCCACACGCTGTCTGTCTGTCTGGAGGAGAGAGAAGACGGACAGAAGACAGAAAGTCGACGTGGATGTCGCTCCGTCGTGTGCGAGTAGAGGAAGAGACGAAGAAGAGCAGAAGAAGAGTTCTACGCTGATCTCGCACAAACGGCGTGTCCTCGACCACGTCGTTAGCGATGCTTTGACCTCTCATTGCTCGTGCTCACGGTGACCTTTGACCTCCACGTTATAATCCGTCTCGAGTGCGCCCGGACCTTTCAGGGAGGAATTCTCACCACAGATGTCGCGTTCCTCTTCGTCCTCTGCCCGGGGGGAGGGGGGGGGGGGTTCGAGCCTCTTGATGTGGCTTCAGAGCGGATCAGAACCCCGACCCACAACCACAAGGAGCCGCTCGGCCCCGGCCTGTGGTCTCCTCGCTGTGAGAGGACGGCTGGTACCCCGGCTATACGCCCCCCCCCCCCGCCCCCCCCTCACATGCTGCTCTCATTTAGAGGGGTTTTATGGGGGGGGGGGGTTCCGTTTGTGACAAGTGGTTCTGAAGGGATGCGTTCAGAGCTCCAGTGAGCTGAGATCCAAGTTTCATTTCTGTTCCTTTAATAAAGTCGTCGGTTCTGATTCCGAGGGCTCAGAGTAATGTGACCGATTATTAGACAAGACTATTAAAATATCTAAATCCCACAATTAAAGTTTGTTACAGATCACAGCAGCAGCCAGCAATCAATTTAATGGCGAATATTAAATATATATTTAATAAAAGAGTGATAAAAATTCCTGTTTCCCTCCATATGTGAAAAGAAGAGAAGAAAAGCATCAAAGTCACTTTGCTGCAAATTGAAAAATGATTATGCATTTTTGCTTTAAAATATATAGACAAAACCCCGCTTATCAGAAATATTTACCACCAATACAGTATTACTGCTTCTCTTTATTCACAGCAGCATGAGCAGCTGGGCCTTGTGGACTGCCGTGCACGGGAACATCTAAAGGGAATGCAGCTCTGGCACGGAAGAGGACGGTAGGAAGGATGGACATGCATGTACTAAATGCATATAAATACACTGAGTCTGTGTTACAGACTTACACAGCGAATCATTCTGAGGATGTTGTTCTGCAGAAATGTGCGTGGCGTCTCTTAACGGATCAAACAGAACATTTGAAGGAGGGGAATAAAGAGCCGCTGCAGAGACAGGAAGGTTCAGCAGGACGCCGGCAGATAAAGTGTTGAATGTATGTTTAAAAAGGAGGATAAATAGCTGAAATGCCAGAGTTGATAAATATTTAGACGTCGGACTCGCACTAATGGACGAACACAAAGACCAGCAGCTCCATTACACCTTTTCATCCGGCTCCCTTCTGCACATCAATTAAATGTCTCGCTCCGTGGGCCGAGGGTCTTTATCAGCACCCCACCTCCCACTCCGAGTCCGAGGGACTTTAATCTTCACGAGATGTTCGCATTGATGGGCATATTGATTTGATGTTGCGCCAGATGCTTTTATCTCCAGGAACTCAAAGGAGGCGGCGGGAGAAGAGGCGCGCTGCCCGCCGGGCTCGACCCGGCTGTGGGGGGGTCGGCCGTAGGCGGGAAGACGTCTTTGAGATGTGCAGAGGTAAAGAAATCACCGCGGCTGGAACGGCCAACTTTAGATCTATCGGAATCTCATGAAAAACAAAGTGTCTGAAAGCTGCATTCTGTGTAGTGACCAGCAGGGGGCGACTCCTCTGCTCCCATAGACGTCTATGAGGAAATGACTCTACTTCTCTCTGGATTTATTCCCTCAGTAAACATTGTAAACACAAGTTTATGGTCTCAGTCTTTAGTTTCAAGTCTTCTTCAATACAGCATGATGTTCATTTAGTAAATTATGGTTCATTTAGAGTAAAACAGGCCGTAAAGCAGGGGACGCTTTAGGGCGGGGCTACACGCTGATTGACAGGTTGACAACGGACCATAAAGCTTCAGCCTCCATCTTCCCTCCACATTAATAATAATCCAAATATAATAATAATAATTCTGTTCATTGGTTTAAAAAAACGACGCAACCGTACTCCAAGATAGCGGTCCAAACGTTTAACTAGTACTCTGCATAGATATATATATATATATATATATATATATATATATATATATATATAAATATTATATATATATATATATGTATAAAGACTATGTTTAAAAAGGCCATCTTTCTCTCCTTGGAACGGCAGTGAGGGCGCTGCCGTCCCGCTGACCACACACTGGAGCTCCTCCAAAACACAGCCGGAGCGTTTCCACCGCAGAGCTGCATGCACAGGCCCCGTGGGGTGAGGGGGGGGAGATGGGAGGGGGGGGGGGACGTTCAGAAGAATCATAGCGAGAGCCGCCTATCCTCCACCGTAACGTGTGTGTATTTATCCAAGTTTTCTGTCCTTAAGTCTATTTGGGAACGTGTGCATGCAAGCCTTTAAACGTCGTGTCCCTCCGTGTGTTTGCCCCCACACACAGAGGCCTGTGGGTTCTTTCAACAGAGAGCCTGCCAAACTGCCCCGCGGGGGGGGGTGATATTCTGCTATCGATCATCTGAACTAATGACATGGTGACCTGCCCGTGGTGTGTAATTATCACCCAAAATAAAGTGTCTGTCTCCACTGCCTTTAAAGCAGCTTCTTAAACTCCTCAGTGTTGCTCCTCCCGACTCGATCAACGCGGAAAACTAGATACCTGCCAACATTCATTGGGTAAAGGGTCCGTTATGTGACTTTGTGTCTTAGGTGTGAAGCTATTCCGTAAATGGACATTATCACCTTGTTATTAGTGTCGTGACAATAACTAACTCTGCTGTTTGAGCAGCTAACAATCTAATTGTCATTGTATATGGAAGCAAATTACAGACAGCTATTTGGTTTGTTTGTTTGTTTGTTTTATGACATTTAAAAGAGCAGGAAAATGAATTGATAAATCAAATAAATATTCAGATGATTAATAGAGAAGTACTGAACAATGTGGACTGTGTGTATTAAGACTTTTATTACTGATTTACATCACAAAGCGGCTGCTTGTTGACGCAAATGAAAAGAAACTCCCTCCGTCACCCCTCCATCACCCCTCCATCATCCCTCCGTCACCCCTCCATCACTCCTCCATCACCCCTCCGTCACCCCTCCATCACTCCTCCATCACTCCTCCATCACCCCTCCATCACTCCTCTATCAGCCCTCCATCATCCCTCCATCACTCCTCCATCACCCCTCCATCACTCCTCCATCACCCCTCCAACATCCCTCCGTCACCCCTCCATCATCCCTCCATCGTCCCTCCGTCACCCCTCCATCACTCCTCCATCACCCCTCCATCACTCCTCCATCACCCCTCCAACATCCCTCCATCGCCCCTCCGTCACCCCTCCATCATCCCTCCATCGTCCCTCCGTCACCCCTCCATCACTCCTCCATCACCCCTCCATCATCCCTCCATCACTCCTCTATCAGCCCTCCATCATCCCTCCATCACTCCTCCATCACCCCTCCATCACCCCTCCATCACCCCTCCATCATCCCTCCATCACTCCTCTATCAGCCCTCCATCATCCCTCCATCACTCCTCTATCACCCCTCCATCACTCCTCCATCACCCCTCCAACATCCCTCCATCGCCCCTCCGTCACCCCTCCATCATCCCTCCGTCATCCTTCCATCACTCCTCCATCACCCCTCCATCGTCCCTCCATCGTCCCTCATCACCCCCCCATCGTCCCTCCGTCAGCCCCCCATTGTCCCTCAATCACCCCTCCATCATCCCTCCGTCACCCCTCCATCACCCCTCCATCGTCCCTCCATCACCCCTCCATCGTCCCTCTGTCAGCCCCCATCGTCCCGCCATCACCCGTCAATCCCCCTTCCGTCAGCCCTCCATCACCCCTCCATCATCCCTCCGTCACCCCTCCGTCACCCCTCCATCATCCCTCCATCACCCCTCCATCGTCCCTCCATCACCCCATCTGAGTTTTGAGTCTGTGGTCAGCTGAATTGTTTAGTCGTGATTTGTAATGTAAATATGCGGCAGAGTGTATACGAGCGCCGCTCCCCCCCGAACCAACACACACACACACACACACACACACACACACACACACACACACACACACACACACACACACACACACACACACACACACACGCGCGGCTCGGCTGCGTTTCTTCTAAGAAGCTATAATTGTTCCCGGGCCTCGGCTCTCTCGGCGTTGCTCCACCGGAGCCAAGCAGCTAACCATCAGCAGCCCTCGAGCTCCGCCCTCGAGCTCCGCCCTCGAGCTCCGCCCTCGAGCTCCGCCCCCGTGGATGGCGGCACAGCAGCACTCGGGGGGGGAAACCGGACCAGACCGGACTGGGGAGCTTTCGGCTGATGTACCACCCTGGCAGCCATGTAGGATGCCAAATTATTACCCGATCTGTTGGGTGCGATTGTTTAGTCTGTAATTATCAGTAGAAAAGAGCACATGACACGTTCCTGGAGGCCAAAGTGAGGAATCTGCTCCACCACAAGGGTCGAGTTTAAGAAGATAGAAGATTATTGAATCCTTTAACAGCAATGACGCCTCAAGGACGCAGCTGTTCTGGAGCTTTTGACCATATCACTCGCTGGTGTAATTTACTGTCAGTCGTTGTGTTATTTAGTGATGGTTTGGTGTATTTCCTCTCTTCCTCTCTACCTGTTGCTGTGGATCCTCCTGCCTCCCCCGCTGTCCTCGCTCTCTCTCTTAATGTCAGACAAAGGACACGTGGTGAGAGACTTCAGATCAAACCTAGCGACGCCACGTCCGAGGAGGAGTGTGTTCATCGTCTGGCCGACAAGCCGAGGGGTTCATGTTGGATACGTTGGATAAATTCCTCCTATCAAACATCTAAAACTCATCCAGAGCCGCGGCGTGCGTTTGGTTTCCGTCCGGCTCAGATGCTTTTTGCAGAAACGTTTAAAGCGGTAAAAAAGGAGGCGCAGTTCAGCAGGTTGAGCTTAACGTTTTCCACCTACACGGTGAGCGAGGTGTGTGTGTCTGTGTTTCTGTGTGTGTGGGTGTGTGTGTGCGCTCTCCAGGTGACAATGACACTCAAGGCCTTTATTTTCCATGGTAAACCACAACAGGGTTAAGCTCAACTAACTGTACACAACAAACAGAAACCCACAGACAGAGAGACAGTGTGAGTTAAAGTTGTTCTGATACTTATACTGATATATACTGATACTTCTGAACTTCTACACAGACATAGAAACCCGCCGCCGGACACGGAAACCTTTTCTTTGGTGTGTTTCAGCCTCTCAGGTGAGACGTCCTGAGTCTGAATCGACCCTTAAAGAGGAATCTCGTTTGGCACCTTTTCTAATAACGAGTGTGGCACTCAGAAGAAAATTGTTGTGTCCTTTCAATGACTCACTTAGAGACAGAATGTGGCAGGAAGATGAAATGTGCTGATTCTTGCGCAACATCCTCCTCATGTTTGTTATCTGATTATCATTAAAGAGAAACTCAAGAAACAAAAGTGGTTCTGGCCGTGCAAACGTGCGCGTTGCCCCCTTTGCTCACTTCTAGAAGGAGAGCCTGTCTCAGGGTCTGGAGGTGTGAGGGTCTCAGGGTCTGGAGGTGTGAGGGTCTCAGGGTCTGGAGGTGTGAGGGTCTCATGGGTCTGAGCGTGGCGGTGAAACGGTTAACGGCGTTGTCGAGGTGTTGAGTGTGTTTGCGTCGAGTGGAGCTGTGGTTTTAGTTCTACCAGGTGCACGCAGCGCGGTTACTGCTTCTCACTGTTTGCCGCTGCCTCCCTTCCGCTGCTGTAGTCTCCTCCTCCTCCATTGCCCCCCCCCCCCAAACACCCCCCTCCCACCTCGCCCCGACACCAGCCCCGCCGCCACTTTCTCCCTCCAATTGACCCAATATTTGTGCCCCCTCTGATAAATCACATGTGTGTCGTTTGTTCTTCACTTCCTGCCCGCCCACCCTTTACCCTTTCATCCGTCCCTGGGTGTGCGTACAGTGTTTCCCACATGCATGCTCTGTGTGTGCAACGCCTACAGTGTCACACGCACGCACACGCACACACACACGCACACACACACACACACACAGAGACCACAATGCAGTGCACAGTTGCTCTAGTTTTTTGTTGTTTGTCCCTGAAAGATGCTCATCACCTCTCACTCACACACACTCAAGACTGATAAAACATGCTTTATTACTTCCTGAAACCAAACATATTAACCATATTCTAACCCCCCCCCCGTCCCCCCCGTCCCCCCCGTTCTCCCCGTTCTCCCCTCTCAAGGCCACAAGGTCCACTTCTTCCTCGCTTCCTCGTTTCCATCGACGCATCGGAGACACACGACGGGCATCTTTAGCCTTTTGTCCTCGCTCTCCTGCACAGAGCGAAGGCGGACAGGACAACGCGCTGCGAGGCGTTCAGGTGCGACCTTCTGATGGAGTTTAACGAGACAAAAGCTCCCATGGACACAAACAGCGGGCGCAGGGGGGTCGTTCCCCTTCTCCCCGAGACAAAGGTAGGAAACGCATTTGACGCATTGAGCGAGCTCCTTTCGAAGGAAGCCCGTTGAAGAGGGAATTCCTCCCTCTCCTTTCTCTGGGCTTAAACAACGACATTAACACATGGACCAGAACGCCCCCCCCCCCCCCCCCATCATCTGGGACTCATATCCGCCTCTTTGCACAAAAACACCAATGATGTACCACCTGACCACAGACATGCTAGCAGTCTCCTAGCAGGGCGACTCCTCTGCTCCCATAGACGTCTATGAGGAAATGACTCTACTTCTCTGTAGTGACCAGCAGGGGGCGACTCCTCTGCTCCCATAGACGTCTATGAGGAAATGACTCTACTTCTCTGTAGTGACCAGCAGGGGGCGACTCCTCTGCTCCCATAGACGTCTATGAGGAAATGACTCTACTTCTCTGTAGTGACCAGCAGGGGGCGACTCCTCTGCTCCCATAGACGTCTATGAGGAAATGACTCTACTTCTCTGTAGTGACCAGCAGGGGGCGACTCCTCTGCTCCCATAGACGTCTATGAGGAAATGACTCTACTTCTCTGTAGTGACCAGCAGGGGGCGACTCCTCTGCTCCCATAGACGTCTATGAGGAAATGACTCTACTTCTCTGTAGTGACCAGCAGGGGGCGACTCCTCTGCTCCCATAGACGTCTATGAGGAAATGACTCTACTTCTCTCTGGATTTATTCCCTCAGTAAACATTGTAAACATGAGTTTATGGTCTCAGTCTCTAGTTTCAAGTCTTCTTCAACACAGCATGATGCTCATTTAGTGAACGATGGTCCATTTAGAGTCAAACAGACCATAAAGCAGGGGATGCATTAGGGCGGGGCTTACTGTGATTGACAGGTCTCTCTATCAGAGGGGTATACGGCGTCTCTACGGCCGTAATCCAAGATAGAGGCCGACAGAAGGCCTCAGAACTACGTGCACTTCTTATGTCAAGTCTAACGTGCTGAATTAAGACAAATGCAACAAAGGAGCTTCATGTGTAGCTGTTTTATCTATAAATTATTTCTTGATTTCAGCCTTCGTGGGAAGAAATCTGAATCTGTTTTTAATTTTTCGCCCCACACACACTGAATATTTCAGTCTTTGTCTTGCCTTCGTTCAAATCTCAGTTTGAAAACAACTCGTCAAAAGTGAAGACAGCGAGTGTGCTGAACATTTCTGTGTGATTTCAGCAGCTTCCTCCCCTCAGCAGATGAGTATCATATGAGGGAGGATTAAACTCCTGCTCCTGTGTGTGTGTGTGTGTGTGTGTGTGTGTGTGTGTGTGTGTGTGTGTGTGTGATCATAGCCATGTGTGCCGAGCTGCTTCGTGCGGCCGTGGAGGCTCCAGCTGGTCTGGGCAGAGCCACGGGCACAGGGCGGAGGAGGGCGGAGGAGGGCGGAGGAGGACAGGCTGAGTTGGGTTTCATTTAGTCGTCTATTTTTACAAACACTATTTTAATAAAGTGCATATTGACGGATCAGGGAGGGCGGAGGGTTGGGAGGGTCAGTGAGTCATCGCCTGTCATCGATTACTAAAATCAACACGTCTGTTCAGACCGCGTGAGACGTCGTGCTGATGACCATTTAGTTTGTGTTCCCAGTGCGACGACTTCAATTCAGCAATGCTTGTTCATGTAAACAAGCCAGAGGTCGACCTGCTGAGGGGGCGGAGTCAAGAGGAAACGCTTTCACGGGGAGGAAGTTGAACTTGTTTGGCTGCATGAGCCACTGAGCAAGGCTTTGTTTGCAAAGAAGGGTTTGGGTCTTTATATCAGGGACACACCCCTTCCTCCACCCGATCAGCTGATACCTGACCAGCTGATACCTGACCAGCTCATATCTAACCAGCTCATATCTGACCAGCTGATACCTGACCAGCTCATATCTAACCAGCTCATATCTAACCAGCTCATATCTAACCAGCTGATACCTGACCAGCTCATATCTAACCAGCTCATATCTGACCAGCTGATACCTGACCAGCTCATATCTAACCAGCTCATATCTAACCAGCTCATATCTAACCAGCTGATACCTGACCAGCTCATATCTAACCAGCTCATATCTGACCAGCTGATACCTGACCAGCTCATATCTAACCAGCTCATATCTAACCAGCTCATATCCAACCAGCTCATATCTGACCAGCTGATACCTGACCAGCTCATATCTAACCAGCTCATATCTAACCAGCTCATATCCAACCAGCTCATATCTGACCAGCTGATACCTGACCAGCTCATATCTAACCAGCTCATATCTAACCAGCTCATATCCAACCAGCTCATATCTGACCAGCTGATACCTGACCAGCTCATATCTAACCAGCTCATATCTAACCAGCTCATATCTGACCAGCTGATACCGGACCAGCTCATATCTAACCAGCTGATACCGGACCAGCTGATACCTCACTTTGTGGTTATTAACTTTCAAAATAAGACAAGCTGTCGAAAAGCAAGTCGTCCACCGTGCATTCGTTCTTCATCACGGTGTTTGACCTTGAAGTTATACGATAATATAATAAGCCAGAACAAGAAGGACCAACCGACATGCAAACAAGCACATACAAGAATCTAAGTACCGTCCTGTACCAGATCACACGCACACACGCACGCACACACACGCACACGCACGCACGCATACACACACGTGGGACAGATGAAAGAGGCCGAGCTCTTGTACGATCAGTAATACCTACATCTCACACACACATGCGCTACAGTTTGAAGTGTCCCAAAGTGCATTGTGGGTAATCGCATGTGTGTTTAGCGTCTCTGCTTTGTGCTAACAGCGGAGTTGAGGAGATTTATTCTTCCAGCTCTCTTTGCTGCGACACGTTATTTGTTTTTTGGGGAAGTACGGGGTGACGGTGTGTGTGTGTGTGTGTGCGTGTGTGTGTGTGTGTGTGTGTGCGCGCAGCATGAACCTCTACTCATCTCCAGACGCCGTGACTGGTTAGTGAAAGTCTTCGGTCTGATTATTGACAGTAACGAGGAGGAAATGAAAGCAGCCTTTGATTCCCAGAGGTCATGTGACTTCTCTCTCTCTCTCTCTCAGTTTCATCAATAAATATCACTTTGTTCACCGCGAAGACGACGGGCAACTTTTCAACGACTGGATTTCCCTTCTGACATAAATCACTAAACCACATCTAATGACAGGACGACGGCGTCGTCGCGTCCGTCTGTTCCCGCTTCTCTTTTCTTAATGATCCACAAGGAAAGAGGATTTGTGCCGACGCCAGTATTCAAAACTCGAGAGTCCCCGTCCTCGTATCATTAATGATGCTTATTAACACGCCACAGGATCAACAACAACACGCGGCGCGATTGAGGTCGCGCACGTGCACGTTTCAACACAAAGACAGAGGCGGTAACCTGCGTCTCAGCTCCTGGACGCCTTTATTTTCATACGCTTTTGAGATGATTAGCAGGCGGTGCGGGTGACTGGATGTCTGTGTGGATTGTGTGATATCCTGCCGGTGTGTGCGTGTGTGTGTGAGAGAGACACACAATGCCGTCATTGATTAACCGCGAGCTGAGAACTGACATCTGGGCGGCTCGCTCTGTACACAACAACACGGCACAAACTCTCAATGGTTTCACTCCACAGGCCAATGACTCACCTGGGTGCCGCTCACACACACACACACACGCACACACACACACACGCACACACACACGCACACACGCACACACGCACACACGCACACACGCACGCACGCACGCACACACGCACACACGCACGCACACACGCACACACGCACACACGCACACGCAGCAGTGTAGTAGCCCACCCTACAACATGCAGCAGTCACATCAGCTGACGAGCAGTAAGGGAGGAGTCAGAAGAGGGCAGATGGACAACAAAATCAGCCACCGCGTTTGACCGCTGGCGTCGTCGTGGCGACCAGAGCCGTGCTTCATCACGGCCATCATGGAGTCCGTCCTCTGCTCCTCCATCAGCGTCTGGTACGCTGCAGCCACAGCCAAGGACAAGGGCAGGCTGCAGCGTGTCCTCCGCTCTGCAGAGAGGCTGATCGGCTGCAATCTGCCGTCCCTGCAGGACTTGTTCGCTTCCAGGTCTCTGAAGCGAGCTAAAAAGATGGCGGCCGACCCCTCTCACCCCGGACAAAAACTGTTTGTGCCCCTTCCATCTGGCAGGAGGCTGAGGTCCATCAGGACTAAGACCTCCCGCCACACCAACAGCAGTCAGGCTCATCAACAGAGCCGGTCCCCCACTGACTGACTCTGACATCCCACCGGTCACTCTTCACCCTTCACACTGCACACGTCACTTTACTGTCACTTGTCACTTTGTCGTCACTTGTCACTTTGTCCCTTGTTCGCTAGTGCACTTTATGCTTTTTTTAATATTTTAAATGTTTAACTCTAACTTTATTCCCTTGTTTTACACTAACCCTTAGCCTTATTCTACTAACTCATTGCATTAGCATTTCATTTTACTTTATTTTATTACTCGTCAACTCGTCTTGTTGTCTGTCACACTGTCTACCGTCACGCACCAACCGCCAAGACAAATTCCTTGTATGTTTCACATATTTTGGCAATAAACGTTTCCTGATTCCTGACGGGGGGAAACGTGGTCCTCATCTTCAGAAACACCCGGTGGAGTTACCAAGCGTCTCCATCAGTCCGATGTTCATTTAATAAAACATACCAGAGGAGCAGACGTAATAATATCAATCAAACCCACACACCTCCCTCGCCAACACCTGTCTTTTACTGCGCAACGGCCCCCCCCCCCCCCCGTCCCCCGTCTGCGGCAGAGAGAAATAAGTGGATGAATAATTACAGGTACAAACACCTGGGGGCCGTCTCGGGGGGGTTTCCTCCTCTTCTGATATTCTTTGAAACATTTCCGCCTCTTGAAGTCGTCGTCTGAACGGTTTCTCTTTGGGCGCCTTCAAAGCCCCCGAGGACGCTCTTATGGTCATTTGTGTTTTAACCCCCCCCATGATGCCCTCTGTACCTCGAGCCCCCCCCCCTCTTTACTATCGCTCCGCTTCCCACTTCGATTTTGACCTCTCGCTCATATTTCCTGTTCCTCTGCAGCGACGGGCCGCGGACTACCTGAGCATGACCACCTGTGAGCGCACACACACACACACGCACACACACACACACACACGCACACACACGCACACACACGCATGCGCACACGCACGCGCACACACGCACACGCAGAAAACAAAGCGGATGAAGGGTTTCTTTCAGAGCTCTGGGTGACGGGAGAAGTGGTTTTATTACTTCTGAAGGGCGGTTCTAAGTTTTTTAATCCTGCTGTGGTCGAGTTGTTTCATTTCTTAATACAAAACAATACAAAACATTGTGCGCTTCCATAATCTCGACAAAGGGAAACGGGTATTTCGCCCGGCGGCTCGGCGGCTTTGCTGTCCGGTAATCAGGCCGATTTCACTGCATAATCCGAGACTTTACACGAGCATAATCTCACACTTACACGCGTCACGACAATGGCGAGGGCACACTTTGCCAGCCGCCGTGTCCACAGCGAAGCGCCCCCCCGGGAGGAGGGTCCCTCTAAAGGTCATCTTGCACCGCACGAGGAGGCCGACGTCGCTGTCACTTTTATCTCTTCGCGCTTTAACGCTCTGCATTTGTATTCGCCATAAAGTCCTTCGATGTTTATTCGGTCGGTTTCCTTCTGGTTAAAGCTGCTTTTCTTCAAGGCCTCTTAACTGTGAGCGGCCTTATCGTAGCCAGTCAGAGGCAGGGAGGCCTCTGGGTCTCTGTAAGGGGGGGGGGGGGGGGGATTAGGGAGGCCTCGGCCTGTGTTGCTGCCATTGTTTACCCAGAGACCAGGGGCTGGCTGAACAACCCCCCCCCGTCAGCACCGCGCCACAAAAGGAAACAAGGAAGTGGAAAGATCCTCGAGACGCCTCGCGGCTCCCTTGATCTCGGGAGGATCCACTTTGTGTTATTTGGGAGATGCGAGGGGGGAGGGAAAAAGACAGAGGGGGGGGGGGGGGGGCTGATAGCAACAACAGCTGATTTATGAATGGCTACTAGGAAGAGGAGGAGGCTTATAAAAATGTTTATAGGCCAAAAGACGAGAAGCTTTAACCCCCCAATCTAATGATGATAAAAAACACGCTGTTGGATTGTGTTGTCAAACTGCTCTTTCAGCGCACAAAGGTTTGTGAGGAGACTTTATGAAAGTAGAGACACTTGAGAGATGACTATTAGAAATGACACCCCCCCCCCCTTCCATCCCCATATGTCAAAGCTGCCACTGCAGGAAATCCCCCCCCCCCTCGGCCCCCCCTCAGCAAACCACACCGGGCTGGTAAACAGCTGCTTGTAACAGTCACTGAACCGCTGGTCCAGAAGGCGGCTCTGGGACAGCGGCCTGGGACAGCGGGTCATTGGCCCCTTCAGAATAAAAGAACCGTTTGCGTGGAGAGCAGAAGAAGAAGCTGATTGGATACAACATACATGTACACGTCTGTACACAACACACGGTAACACAACCCCTCTTCTGCCATTCACGCTCTGACCATCGATGAAAACTTCTGCACAAACATATAACCAAGACACACACACACACACCAGCTACACACAATGTGTGTGAAGGGGGCGGAGCCAAAGAGAAGAGACGACCCTTCAATGAACAGGCCGCTGGTGATGCACAGCATTACACACGCACAATAACACGCACAACCACAGTAACATACACAAGAACACGCACAATCACAAGAACATACACAAGAAGACGCACAATCACAAGAACATACACAAGAACATGCACAATCACAAGAACATACACAAGAACACGCACAATCACAAGAACATACACAAGAACACGCACAATCACAAGAACATACACAAGAAGACGCACAGTAACACGCACAACCACAGTAACATACACAATAACATGCACAATCACAAGAACACACACAAGAACACGCACAGGCCATACAGCAAACAAAGCACACCAGTACAACCCTGCAGCAAAAACATGTAAGACATACACACAGACACACACTGCTCAAAGTGTGATGAACTCAAACAGAGCACAGAACCAACGAGCACAGAACCAACGAGCGCAGAACCAACGAGCGCAGAACCAACGAGCGCAGAACCAACGAGCACAGAACCAACGTGCACAGAACCAACGTGCACAGAACCAACGAGCACAGAACCAACGTGCACAGAACCAATGAGCGCAGAACCAACGTGCACAGAACCAACGAGCGCAGAACCAACGAGCACAGAACCAACGAGCGCAGAACCAACGAGCGCAGAACCAACGAGCACAGAACCAACGAGCGCAGAACCAACGTGCACAGAACCAACGAGCGCAGAACCAACGAGCACAGAACCAACGAGCACAGAACCAACGAGCGCAGAACCAACGAGCACAGAACCAACGAGCGCAGAACCAACGAGCACAGAACCAACGAGCACAGAACCAACGAGCACAGAACCAACGAGCACAGCGTGGTGCAGACAAAGCTCTCTGGATCCCATAAAGCTCTGATATCTCCGTTAATGGGATGAATGAAATGCTGTAATAGGGGTATTATCGCTGAATGGGGGGGGGGACTTTGCAGCGGCGGAGATTAGAAGCTTCTTTTTAAACTCAAGGTGTTAACATTAACACCAGAATAATACCATTTGTTTTCCTGCCTCTTTCAGACGAGCCTTTTAAATCACATGCTAATCTCTTCAGAATAAAAAGCTTCATCGGCCGCGTTTCTTCTGGTTTTTGGCGCCGGTTCTGTGAGACGCAGCCCCCCCCCCTCTAATCCCTGTCCGTGTTATCATCTTCACATTATTAAATGCCGGTACCGCTCTCATCACATGCACCACTTCTGTCATATGGATCGACTGGTCGTCATTCTGTTAACAGATCAGTGTCTATAAATCGTACAATAATACAGTTAGAACAGAACTAAGCAAATATTAGATCATCTGACCAAGAGTTCGACGTTTTTCTGCTGTTTTAGTTCAGCTGTTGGATTCACAGTAAAAGCACGTGAGCTGCAGCTTCATTCTTTATTTATTCACCTACAGATTATTTTAATATTAAAACGATCCCTCACAACATCTCCAAATGTCCGTTTATATGGATTAGAAGTGATCTGAAGCAGAAGTTTGTGTGGACGCTGTTTGGTGTGCTCAACTTTAAAAATGAATAATTACAATGAAACAGATTGATACGGATTCATTATTTCAGAATGAACACAATCTCTGCGCTGCATCAATACGTCTTTCCTTAAATCCAATAGAATCTAGATCTTTATTCCAGGGTGTTTGAGACAATGAGCTTGTATTAATATTAGCTTTACAGATAAACTTCACCCTTACATCTACTTTTAACAGCCTCGTTACACTGAAAACGGCTTTCGTGAGAAAAGAATCATTTCTATTTCACAAATTAAATGATTTCTTAAGAGCATAATTATCAAAGACCCCCCCCCCCCCCTCAGGGTTGCACACACACGGAGAAGAGACCCGAGTTACATTATCACCACAACACCAAGACAACACACGACTCCCAGACCTGTAGTTTCCGATCCCTCCATATCCATAATCATACCCCCCCCCCTCTAAAACACTATGCTCAGCGCTTTCAAGTGGCATGTAGACGGGGGCCCGATACCGCGATGCCGCCTCGCAACCGGCGGCTAATTACAAGGAGAGCAGCAACAAGTGAGCATTGTGTGGAGTCTCCGAGACACACGGGGAAAGAAAGTGCTCTTTACCCCCCCCTCCCCATCCCCCCCCAACAACAACACGCCGTGAGGGGCCGTGCGGGTGGGATTCCAGGGTAACATATGAAGAACAGGAGCGACGTGTCCCTGGTGTGATTCTGCTGGAGGATGCCGTGCACGAGACGTCAACACTTATTGCATGTTATAACACAACATATAAAGCCACATGTCGTCACGCAGGAGTAACAGATGTCGTCATGACGTCGTCATGACATCACTGACCACGTTCCAACAGCTTCTTTTAGGAACGGAGCGGTTCAGCAGTAAATCAGAGTTTGTGACGGTGAGTCGACTCTCATGTGGAAATATTATATATATATATATATATATATATAATATATTAAAGTATTTGAAGGAGGAAATGTGGTTTGAATATACTATATACAAAGACCATTTATCCACAAAGGACCCGATAAAAACTAAAAATGGTGCAATGATTTAAAACAAAATATTACAAAAGCATTAAAAAAGCCTGCTGATTAAAGTGAAAAATGACTTTATGACTTTATCCAAAATCAGCATAAAAACGCTTCAGGCCCCAAAAATAAAAAACAGCCCGCCGGCGGCCACCAGAACGGGACCGACCACCCGAGTCTGCGTCTCTGTTTGGAGCGTCCTCGGCCACGACAGGCGGGAAAACAACCAGCGAGGGGGGGGAGGGGGGTTGCGGGCGTAGGAGGAGAGAGATGGACTCACGGATGGAGACACGGAGCTGTTGGGGTGGTAGGGGTCCGGCAGCATGAGGAACGGATACCCCTGGTACGCCGCCGCCGTCTTGTACATGCCTCCATCCTGCTGCTTGGACACTGAGGAACAACAAGTCACACGGTCAGTCACCCCCCGGGGGGGGGGGGGCGCGGCGGGGTCACGGTCTGCGGGAGGTTCGAGTCATTTGGAGTCCTGCAGGACGGACGCGAGGACAGTAAAAAAATAAAATAAAGTGATACTTACTCTCAAAACACTGCGATAACATGCGTGCGCCACGGAAATAAAACAACGCAAAATAAAAGCGTGCTCACACACACACACACACGCGCGCGCTGCTCAGTGTTGTGGTGACTTCATGTTGTGTCCCTGCGTGAGCTCACTACAAATCTACAAACAAAAGCGTGACAAGCATCACCTCGCCGGAGAGGCGTGAACTCCTGTATGTGTTAATTTAGATCCCTCGTTAGGCCCCCTGGGGGCCAGCGGGGGTCACACCCGCCTCCGTACGACACACAAAACATTTTAAGGGGCCAAAACTTCTCGTAAACCCGTCGCCGGAAAAACAAATGCACATTTGAGGAAGATTTTCCCACAACGTTCGGGGACGAGCCGGAATGGGCTCCAGGAGAGGAGCGGCGCTGTGTGTGAGGGCCCTAATGGAGGGTTAGCTCGGCTCCTTTTGGCCCGTAGACCTTAAGAGAAGTAATAATAAACCTCTCAGGGCCTGGTTGACCCCACTTCAGCACAAGAGTGGCTCAGATATATATATATATTTAGATGCACAATCAAACAGGTAGATAGAACACTATGGTTTGACACAAGGAAGAGCAAACAATTAAAGTTTATAAGACGACTAATTGGATGCTTTTCACGCTGCAGGAGATATTTCAGAGTCGCTTGTGAGCACGTCTCTGCTAAACACAATCTCACGTTAAAAAGAGAGATTCTTTGTGATCTGTGAGTCGATCACTAACCGACGCCGCACGGGGATGGAGAGGCTCCGTTAGAGACAAACCTCCTCTGCCGAGAGCACCTGAACGCACCTCTGCAGCGTCGCTTTTAAAAACACGTGTTTTCGTGCTTACCTTGACACCGTAGCGTGTGTGTGTGTGTGTGTGTGTGTGTGTGTGTGTGTGTGTGTGTGTGTGTGTGTGTGTGTGTCGTACAGAAGTCTCTCTTTCTGCCTCCTACCTCCGTCGTGATGCTGCCGGTGTTTCTCCGCGAAGCTCCGCTGCTCGCCCTGCTGTCCCCGCCGGACCGCCTGGAAGACACCGACAACAGACACGCAGGGTCACAAAGTGTCTCTCCCCCCCCCGCCAAAGGGCCACGGAGTTTCTCCCCCAAAGGGCCACAGAGTCATTTTCTCCCCCGAGAGTAACAAAAAGAACCCGCCACACGAGCGCTGCTCCTCCGCACTTTGTAGCCGCTTCGCTCCCCAAACGGCTACAAAGTGTCCACGAGCGAGCGGCTTCTTCTTCTTTTATTTTTTATATTTCTACCGTGAAAACCAGCTCGCCGCACGCGCACACAGAGACACACACACGCGCGCGTCCGTTCCAACGTACCGGCGCGCCGGGGCTCTGGCTGCTCTCCGACTCGTTGACCAGGGAGGACTTGAGGTCGGCCAGGTCCCGCTCCGTGAAGGCGTTCTCCGGGATCTTCTCCTCCTGCTCGCCCTCGTCCTTGAAGGCGATCATCTCGTCGTTGGCCCCCAGGTCGTCCCCGCCGCCGCCGCTCAGCTGAGGCATGTCCGCGTCCCTCTGCCGCGCGCGCGAGCGTGCGAGAGAGCGCTTTTTTTTAAAGAAGGGGACGAAGAGATTTATATGCAAAAGAAAGTGTGGATGAAGAAAAGAGCGAAGCGAGTTCCGTCCTGTTAAATGTCCTCAGACGAGTGGACCCCCCCCCGCGCGCCTCGTACCGCAGAGAGAAAAGTTGCGCTGTGTCTCCCCCCCCCCCCCTTCTGGCTGGTCGCGCGCTAATGTTTCCCTACAACAGCAAACAGCTCATTTGAGCTCGAGACGGAGGCGAGGAGGCTCCACGATCAAAGGGCGCCGCCCGGATGACTGACAGGTCCGATGACTTGTTGGGGGGGTTCGTGTGCGCGATGCCGAGCTTCTTAAAGAGACATTCCCTCCCCGGGGGGGTCTTTAAGTTCACGCGACGTGGTCGTCGCGTTGCTTTGCGTTACAGAGAAGCTGCACGTGTTGATGATTTATCGGACAATTTAGTTTAAAAGTTATTTTCACTTAAGTCAAGTTCAGTTATTTTGAGTTTATTTGAGTTGAATTACGTTAAGGGAACTACGTAAATTACGTAGGTCACTTTACGTTTAGCTAAGTAAAGTTTGGTTAAATTAAGTTATATAGTTAGTATAGTATAGGTATAGTTTAGTTTGTTTAATTAAATACGGTTTATTGTATTTTATTTAAATGTAAATGACTATGCAATGTGCTAATTTACAGTATCTGTCCAGCATAAACTATAATAAAATATGTATATGGGGTTTAACATCGACCACAACAGTAACAGGTTCTAGAAATAAATGCATTCAACAATAATGGTACTTAATTTAAATTTATACACATTTAACATTAAAGAAATTCAAGAATTTATTGTGGCCTATTTATTTACTTCAGTAGAGGAAGAAAATAATCCATAGCTTATTTTTAAAAGTTTGAGGTATTTAATTTAGTTTTTAGTTTTTGTCTTATTTTACAATATAAATGATAACCACGACCTCATTGCCTCCTTCAAGCAAGTTTTTTAGCATCAAATTACCTCCAAATGGCCTTTGAGGAACTAAAACTGAATTACATGCAAATGTAATGAAGACATCTCCTCTAATATGGAGCCAGTTCATTATTTTTCATGTCCCATCTGCATATTCTGGTCACACCAATGCACATTCTCCAGGATTTTAATTAAGTACATTACAAAGTTATTTAAAGATGCATGAATATTAGTTGTGAAATCGTAAAACGTAGATTCCATTTATCAGCTTAATTAGCATGTTGCAAACACACTTCTGCATTTGAGTGCTTATATTTTTTAATCACACTTTGATTGATGAATGTTGTGCATCAGCACACATTGTCACGGTGTGGTTTCACTTCCTGTTGTATTTTGTAGTTTTCTGCCACTCGTGTCCCCGGGTAACTTCACTTCCTGCCTTGTCCCGTCATCCCCTGTGATCGTCTAATAGTTTCCACCTGTGTCCAATCACCTGCACCTCCCTTGTGTATTTAAGCCATGTGTCTCCTGTGTCACTTGTCGCGTCATTGTCTTTTGTCACACATGTTGCCTGCTGCTTTTCCTCCCGGTTCCTGTGTTTTTGACCATTGACTATTAAAGTCCCTTTTCTTTTGAACTCTGCGTCTTGAGTCCTGCCTCCACCCTCACATCCCTGACACACATCTGTATTGATGAATACATGCATCGATATGACGCACCATAGTGTAGTGAGAGCTTCTAAAACTCGTGATGCGATAAACTGCAAAAAGTGCAACGCAAAGCATGTGACTTTTTCTTTATGTTGTCCGTTGTTTTGCTAAAGAGACGGCCTATCAGCTCCCACGTGTGCACTAGGACCCGCCCTCTCCTCGCTGTGATTGGTTGCCCCTGAAACGCGTGTCCGGTCATGAGCTCTGGATTTAAAGGTTGACCTTTCCGTGGTTCCTCTCCACGGCGCAGCTCTTTTAAGAAGGCCGGCATCCCGCCTGGTATCAAACGCTGTTCTGTCGTCATCCACCTCGTCAATATCTGGGAATCACGCGTTGCCAGTTCTCCTCCCGTCAGTCAGGGAACAGAAAAAAGCTGCAAAATGTGGGACGTTTTGTGAAGGAGCGTCCTCTGGCTCGGCGTGCTCATCAATAACAGATGCACTGCATGTTTCAGACCGGCCCTCACAACCCCCGCAGCTCGTATCAGTCTCCAGAAACAGCAGAAAGGGTTTGCTGCTGCGACGGCTTGATTCGAGGAGGAGAAGAAGAAGGAAAACAGAGTTCAAAGATGTATATTTGAAGTTCTGATGTCTTATCAAACTCGTAGCCCCCGCCTCCCTCCCCTACCCCCCCTCGTTGCCGATGCATTTTTAATGCTGGTACAGTAGCAGAGCTGGTCTTCAGAGTTTTTAATTGAGAAATATTTATACACTCCCATGCTGAGACTTAATACTTGACTTAATCTGAGTCGGTTGCCTTGAATGAAGATGGTGATCCACAGCTGGGACACGGAATTCAATACAAACACAAAAATGGGCCCCGTATTTGCATAAAACTGCATATTTATACAATATCGTCGACGCATATTAATAAAAAGATTAAAATGAGCGTTTTTAATGTATGCAAATCTAAATTATAAATGAGTTGTTTAAACTCCTTGTTTATTCGCCTTGATTAAATATAGACAGATGTTTTTTTTTCCGCAGAGACGACGCCTCGTGCGATCTCGACGCACTTTCCCGTGGATGTCTGCGCCGTTCGTCACATGGGTCCCCAGGTTCACCTCAGGCCACATGCTGTCTGCCCCCCCAACACACACACACCTTTCACACACAGACACACAAAGCAAGAATCCAGAAATAAACACACAGTTTCTGCACACACGCCGTCTCTCTCAAATACTTTGAGGCACTCTGACCTACAAATACTCTCTTTATACATGTCACACACACACAGACACACACACACACACACACACACTCTCTCTGTATTGCTGTGAGCTGTTTGATTATTCTCCTTGGATCAGGCTTGTGGTTTGAGTCCACACTGCACCATTCGTCCAGAGTTTTTGGGGACAAACACGCTCACGCACACAGACGCACACGCACACGAACACACATCCTGAGCGTCACCTTCTACCTCAAACCCCACTGACGTCACACGGGAAAGGCCAAATAAGGGCACACGAGCAGATAGAAAAGATAAGCCGCCCACACGGAAGCAAAGAAGGCAGAAACCGGCTGGATGCAACCAGAAAGAAACAACTGGAGGGTCGTGAGCTAAAGCTGCATTCTGTGTAGTGACCAGCAGGGGGCGACTCCTCTGCTCCCATAGACGTCTATGAGGAAATGACTCTACTTCTCTGTAGTGACCAGCAGGGGGCGACTCCTCTGCTCCCATAGACGTCTATGAGGAAATGACTCTACTTCTCTGTAGTGACCAGCAGGGGGCGACTCCTCTGCTCCCATAGACGTCTATGAGGAAATGACTCTACTTCTCTGTAGTGACCAGCAGGGGGCGACTCCTCTGCTCCCATAGACGTCTATGAGGAAATGACTCTACTTCTCTGTAGTGACCAGCAGGGGGCGACTCCTCTGCTCCCATAGACGTCTATGAGGAAATGACTCTACTTCTCTGTAGTGACCAGCAGGGGGCGACTCCTCTGCTCCCATAGACGTCTATGAGGAAATGACTCTACTTCTCTGTAGTGACCAGCAGGGGGCGACTCCTCTGCTCCCATAGACGTCTATGAGGAAATGACTCTACTTCTCTGTAGTGACCAGCAGGGGGCGACTCCTCTGCTCCCATAGACGTCTATGAGGAAATGACTCTACTTCTCTGTAGTGACCAGCAGGGGGCGACTTCTCTGCTCCCATAGACGTCTATGAGGAAATGACTCTACTTCTCTTGATTTATTCCCTCAGTAAACATTGTAAACATGAGTTTATGGTCTCAGTCTCGAGTTTCAAGTCTTCTTCAACACATCATGACGCTCGTTTAGAAAATGATGGTCCATGTAGTCAAACTGCTTTGGGGCGGGGCTACCTTGTGATTGACAGGATGCTAAACTTTAATCCTTGCCTTATACTTAGCCCCGCCCCCTCGTGTGGCTTCTTTTCACAAAAAAAGACTAAATGGCGACGGACAAAATACAGAACTCCAGGATTCAACACAACAGTCCACAAAGCAACGAGTGACGTCACTGCGACCGCATCAACTTTATTCGACTTTTGGAAAGTCTGAAAATAAAAGGTTGGTAGAATAAGTCTGAAAAGTCACGCGACATTCCAAAATAAAAAGGTGGAGATCTTCACAGTAGTGATAGAAAATACACAACTGAGGGGAAAGATCTTGAGCTCCAGGCTGGAGATCAACAGTGCAGCGAATGAAAACAGTCAAACATCATCAAGTCGCTCCACGGCTCGAGATGGGGAATCCTTCCTTCTTTAACATGTTTGGCTATTTCTTATTTTTTTTCTTTACAAAGATGAATCCCAGTTGGTTCCAGAAAAAGATTATATACTGTGCTTTCTAAAGAAACATCAGGCGCATTAAAGCTGCAGAGTAATTAAATCATGTCCTTTCATTGGGGTTAAGCCACATCCAAGCCAACAGCTCTTAACTGGAACCACTTGTGTGCTTTTTATTGGTAGTTTTCCTACAATCCAAACCATGTCCTCCCAGGCGGCGTCCCGCCAGCAGCGTGGAACCTCAACCAATCCCTTCGGTTTCATTCCGCTGCTGCCATGACACCATGACACGAGGCCTCGAGGAGTCGGGTCAAAGATCACCATTGGGCTTCATTGGCTTTGAATAAGGAGCGAACCACCAATCAGCACTCAAAGAAACATTAAACGGTTCAAAGGAGATAATGTTCATGTGCATCAAGATAAATGTTTAAAAGTACATCTCATTAATCATGTTTAAAGCGGTGAAGTACTTTCTTTATTGAACATTTTTAAATGTATGTTAATCTGCAAACATGAAACCAGGTTTATAGCTTGTGTTTTCTTTGCGTTTTCTTCCAAATAAGAGTTTTTACAGAGTGAGTTTTATATCACTTTATATCACTCGATACATTAAAACAATATCCAAGAACTCCCCTGTAGAACCTCCAGAATCCAGAGAGGATGTAAGGAGATCTCAACATGAACCTTCACCACTTCATCGCCACATTAAGAGGAGCAGCATTTATTGAACGAAACAAGGAGTCTTTGAGCAAGGCACTCAACCTGCACCTCTTCCCGGGAGCTGCTTTGAGCTGTCATGAAAGCGGAGGATACCAGCACCACCCCCCCCCCCCCCCCCCCCCTTGAAAGAAAGTTGAGATGTTGTGCTGGATAATGAGCCTTGTTCAAGTCCTGGTTTGCTGAGTGTTTGCTGATTTAAATGTGTCCGTCTCTTTTGATACCTCTTCGTTAGCTGCTTATCAAACATTTATGAGCTGACATCACAGATCTTTGGAGGGCTACGGGGCGAAATCAACAAACACAAACAACGAGCAGCAGAGCTTTGACAACGTCAGTGGACCAGGACGCACACTTGTGTCTCCGCGGACGCAGCGCGAGTGGATTTGTCTCTAAACTAACGTTCCTTCACCCGGGAATCCAGCAGTTAGCGAGAAGCTGGGTGGGACACGGCTCACAGGGGGGGGGGGGGGGGTTAGGACCACTGTACTAAAACTTAGTTTTGGTTTTGCACGTAACACAAACATTGACAAACAAGTCCCCCGCGTAGCACTACCCATAATGCAGCGTGGTGGACGCGCTCTCCACCCTCCGTGAAAACAGATGCATACGAGACAGACGAATAATCGGCGTGCATACATCAGGGAGGATCACGTGACGCAGGGTTACAGTGTGATAACGTGACAATAAATCAGCAACAAGGAGGCCTGTAAACAAGTCATCACATTTAACATGAAGCCTCTTTCATTTGGGTTACGGCAGCTAAGAATGATGATGATGAGGAGGAGGAGGAGGAGGATCAGACCTTGGCCTTCGGTCTACAGGTTACAGTGCCCTCCACACACACACACACACACACACTCACTGGCAGTGGAGACGTGCTGTAATCTGGGAGGCAGCGAACAAAGGGCCTCGTTAATGCAGAGACTCGCAGGGCCCTTTGATGTGGAGCCAAGCCAGTCACACACACACACACACACACACACACACACACACACAGAGAGGAACGTGCGTATGCGTAGACGGAGGCACGCATGCAACCCGTTTACCACAGGACGCCTCAAACACACTCGAGGAGAGGAGATCCTGCCGTGTTGGTCTTCTATTTAAAGACTGAATGTTGTCAGATTGAAATCAGACGGCTTTCGGCTTGATGGAAACAAGCGCTCTTCTTCTTCTGCTCGTTTCCCACGTGTGGTGATATCTATGCTTTAAGTTTTAGAAAAAGACGCACAAAGCAACCGTGGCAGAGGTTGTGCGTGGCGTGTGTCTGTGATCTGGGTGTTCATGGGGCGCGCCGGTGCATCGAATACTTGCACACGGACTCACGTGAGGCCCGATGGCGTCCAGTCCAAGACTCCAGGTTAGAGAACTGAACAATCATCACAAAACGCTCAGCGTGTCACCGTGGACACACAACCAGTGAACATCCTCAGTGATGGAAGACACCTCCACATGACAACCTGACACGTTCTAACACACACACACACACACACACACACACACACACACACACACACACACACACACATTTAGTGCAGATTCATCTCATTGTAGAACGTTTTATTACTTTGCATGATGCATATTGTGTTTGTTTGAATACAAAAGTAACAAGACGTTTCAAATAAAAGCAGCATTTTTTAGGAGTGGAGTAAAAGTATAAAGATAAAGTCGTATTGTAGAGGAGGCGCAGTGCTGTACCAGTACATGCATGTATGCATGTATGCATGTATGCATGCATGCTCTCACAGGTCAAAAGGTCGCCTCATTTCATGACTCTTTTTGCATCTTCTGCGTGAAATGAGAAGCGGACATGCAATGTGTTGACGAGGTTCAGCTCTTGAGTGATTTGCTACAACAGTGATGGGAAGTGTGACGGCGAGCGTTTAGCGATTTAAAGCCACAATAACGTAAACTGTGGAGTATTTTATCCACGTCTCCGTTCATGAGCCGATCCCGCTCTGCCGACGCAGCGTCCTCTAAAGCAGCAACGCAAACGGATTCATTTCACATTGAGAAACTTATTTCTGGCTAAACACTTTTTTATCAACACTTCTTAGCCACAGTCGCTCTTTAACTCGGGTGGAAAAAGGAAAGATTCACAAGGGGGGGGGCGTGGGGGGCGTGAGGGGGGGCTTGTGGTGATGCTAATGAGTTAGCCATAGCGAGTCCCCACATGGTCCACTACGTGTGGACTTTGATACAAATGCTGTTGTGGGCGGTCACGTCCATCCTGAAGCAAGGGGCAGCTTGAGGGTAACGGTGTCTGATGACGCCCCCCCCCCCCCCCCCACCCCACACACACACACACAAAATCCACCTTCATCGGCGAGGAGCAACACTAGAGATAAACTCAGTTACAACCTCCACGAGAAGAAGGACGAGCAAGAAGAGGAGGAGCGCCACGGATCCAGGGAGCTGCGTCTGCGCTGCAGGCCCATTAAAAGTCTCCTCGGCGGTCTCTTTCTAGTGGTGGGGGGGGTGGGGGGGGGGGCGCCGCCCCGTCCTGCACTCGACAGTTAGCACCCGATTCTGGGATCAGATTTTCCGCAGCAGAGGGACTGATGTGGCCCAGAGGAGGATGTGGACTCCTGTGATGGATCATTGTTTGGGTTTGAGGAGTGTGTGTGTGTGTGTGTGTGTGTGTGTGTGTGTTTGTGTGTGTGTGTGTGTGTTTCCATGCCGGTTCAGTTTAAGATCAAGTTTTTTTTAGGGTCAACCCCACAGTATACGGGCACACACGTGTGCAGACCAGCATCTGCATGGAAGCGGCAAACACGTGTAGACTACACGTATGTGCATGCATGTGCACACACACACACATGCGTTCATGAAGGCAGGAGGAGACAGACGTGTAATTTGCGTTGTCCTGCAGAGCGGACATCTCGTCCAGTGAAAAGCTTCTAGTCTCAGGCACACAGAGACGTTCCAGTGAGGACGTCTCCCCTCGAAGACACTGATCAGGTGTCTCCCGGCGGCTCCTCGTGGTGTGATGACGTCTCACATGAGGTGACTCGTGAACCTCCACAGAAGTTCCCCTGAAAGTAGAGACTAGATATGAAAGCAGCAACGTCTCCTGCAGAATCGTGCGCTTCTTTCTATTTGATCACTTTTCCTTTCATTCCGCATTCCGAGCGGGTCAAGGGTCAAAGGTCAGACTTATTGAGAGACCTGCCGATGAGGGAGGAAGAGTTCCGAATGATGTGCTGCTCGTCTCTGTTCCTCTGTGGCTTTCTGCTCCTCTTCCTCCAGGAGGTCAGAGGGAGCGAGGCTGACCTCTGGAGGCTCAGGGTGGGAACGCCTGTGACTGAGGGGGGGCAGAGGACTCATGGGACACCTCAATGACGCTCTCACTCATCATTTGAACGGACTTCCGTCTCGACGCTCCGGGTGTTAATTCCTAATTGCCTGAGTGGGTTTTATGAACAAAGCCCCTTAAACACGCTGCGCGGTCCCTTAAGATGAAGCTGAAAGTCGATTTTAAATAGAATTGAATGTTTTCATAATATGCGAATAGAATTCAGAGTTGCAGAAATGGTGAATTAAAGGCAGCAGCAAACAGAACGGCCTTCATGTGGATTTAAAGGAGCTGAGGGACTCAGCAGACCTGCAGCTTTCTGGCACTTTGTTCCAGATGTGGAGCAGAAAAACGCTGTAGACTCATGAAACTTCTATTTTTTATTTTCTAGGAAAGTAAAAAAACTACAACAGCTTACTGATAAAACCATTGCAGTCGATGTAAATGATTGAACTTAAACGGCATGAAGGACGGATGCTCATTTCCAGCTGTCAGGAACTATTTAACCAAAGCCAAGTGAACAGCGGAGACGGAGGGACTTTTCTGCTGTTCCTCCTCCTTCTCCCCCTGATGTGCGGCTGAGAATCTGTCAGAGGGCGATTTAGCCGTCAGGCTGCGATTCGAAATGTTTGAGCCACTGGGCCGGTCGGGGGAGGGGGTGGGGGGGAGCAGAGGCCCCGTAATCTCTCCCCGGCACCGGGACCGAGGGGGCAACTACATTAATCCAAAACAAAGAGACGCTTGGCAGCTGTTGAAAGGCTGCGGGAAACGGTCGGAGATCGAAGCGACTTTGGAATCCCAAAACCTCAAGATGATCACATACCGGATATCCAGCTGGAGCCGAGCCCCCCCCCCCCCCCCCCCTCCTTCCATCTCATCTCTCTCCCCTTCCATTTAAACTTTTACTCTACAGAAGCAATGGAAACATTCAGCTTTTTCTTGCTTTTCAGTGAGCTGAAGTGTCAATATGAACATACTTACAAATGCATGTCATCTTTTTTTTAAAATGTCTTTTTACCAAATAGTTTTTAGACAAATTTTCATATTTTGATGAAACATATTTAGACTTTTTTTTTAGAACGTTTTGGGATTTTTTTAAAACTCATTTTTCAAAAAATAATTCCACTTAATTTTTATTCAGTTTATCAGTAAGTACGCCAGTTTATACTCCATTTTTAAGTTGGTTTTGTATTACATTATATTTATATTACACTTGTGGGAACTAAAGGTGTAGAATCTTAAAGTGTAAAATAATTCTCCATCGTCTTCTTTGTTCCAATACGATACTTATTCATTAGTATTTTTTTGTGGGGGTGTAATTGTGTGTGTGTGTGTGTGTGTGTGCGGTCCTGGCATTTTAACCGTCATCATAGTTTTTCTCATCTCCGGTACGACTTTAGAATTACACAACCAGTAAAAGATCAGCCACACAACACACACACACACACACACACACACACACACACACACACACACACACACACACACCTCCCCCCCAATGGAAAACGCCTCTTTCCCCTCAGCAGCAGTAACTGTGACCTCCTCTCAGGCAGCTGTGGGCTGTCAGTGGAAATCATTTTAAGATTTAAAGTAGAAAGTAAACACATGAATAAGACTTTCATCTTTTTATTTTCTATTTCATTTTAAAAACTCGCTTTTATTAATGAAACTTCTCCAAAAAGCCTTTTTCATAACTCAAACAAGCATGTGTGTCTTTAATATGAGTTCAGAAGAGTCAAGTTGTTTTTTACTTTCATCATATTGAAAACATTACAAACTACAATGAAGGTTAATATTGAATTTAAATGTAAGTTTAATTTAACAATTGTTGATGAAGCTCAAACTCAGTTAGATGTCACTCTTGATGAACGTATGATTCCTCTCAGTGTCTCATATTACTAATAAATAAATCATCTCACTGTAAGAGTTTCACAGGGAAGAGAAGATGAAATACGGCGTTTTGGTGAATTTTGTGCCACACTGGTGAGAAACAAAGGTGGAATCATTGAGCTGCATCACTCACTAACTACTGCTCTGTGTATGAGGAAGAGGAGCTCTGTGAATGAGGAAGAGGAGCTCTGTGTATGAGGAAGATCAGCTCCGTGTATGAGGAAGAGGAGCTCTGTGTATGAGGAAGATCAGCTCTGTGAGGAAGAGCAGCTCTGTATATGAGGAAGATCAGCTCTGTGTATGAGGAAGAGGAGCTCTGTGTATGAGGAAGAGGAGCTCTGTGTATGAGGAAGAGGAGCTCTGTGTATGAGGAAGATCAGCTCTGTGTATGAGGAAGAGGAACTCTGTGTATGAGGAAGATCAGCTCTGTGTATGAGGAAGAGGAGCTCTGTGTATGAGGAAGAGGAGCTCTGTGTATGAGGAAGATCAGCTCTGTGTATGAGGAAGAGGAGCTCCGTGTATGAGGAAGATCAGCTCTGTGTATGAGGAAGATCAGCTCTGTGTATGAGGAAGAGGAGCTCTGTGTATGAGGAAGATCAGCTCTGTGTATGAGGAAGATCAGCTCTGTGTATGAGGAAGAGGAGCTCTGTGTATGAGGAAGAGGAGCTCTGTGTATGAGGAAGATCAGCTCTGTGTATGAGGAAGAGGAGCTCTGTGTATGAGGAAGATCAGCTCTGTGTATGAGGAAGAGGAGCTCTGTGTATGAGGAAGAGGAGCTCTGTGTATGAGGAAGATCAGCTCTGTGTATGAGGAAGATCAGCTCTGTGTATGAGGAAGAGGAGCTCTGTGTATGAGGAAGATCAGCTCTGTGTATGAGGAAGAGGAGCTCTGTGTATGAGGAAGAGGAACTCTGTGTATGAGGAAGAGGAGCTCTGTGTATGAGGAAGATCAGCCCTGTGTATGAGGAAGAGGAGCTCTGTGTATGAGGAAGAGGAACTCTGTGTATGAGGAAGAGGAGCTCTGTGTATGAGGAAGATCAGCCCTGTGTATGAGGAAGATCAGCTCTGTGTATGAGGAAGAGGAGCTCTGTGTATGAGGAAGATCAGCTCTGTGTATGAGGAAGATCAGCTCTGTGTATGAGGAAGATCAGCTCTGTGTATGAGGAAGAGGAACTCTGTGTATGAGGAAAATCAGCTCTGTGTATGAGGAAGATCAGCTCTGTGTATGAGGAAGAGGAGCTCTGTGTATGAGGAAGAGGAGCTCTGTGTATGAGGAAGATCAGCTCTGTGTATGAGGAAGATCAGCTCTGTGTATGAGGAAGAGGATCTCTGTGTATGAGGAAGATCAGCTCTGTGTATGAGGAAGAGGAACTCTGTGTATGAGGAAGATCAGCTCTGTGTATGAGGAAGATCAGCTCTGTGTATGAGGAAGAGGAACTCTGTGTATGAGGAAGATCAGCTCTGTGTATGAGGAAGAGGAGCTCTGTGTATGAGGAAGATCAGCTCTGTGTATGAGGAAGAGGAGCTGCTCTGTGTATGAGGAAGAGGAGCTCTGTGTATGAGGAAGAGGATTTGCTCTGTGTATGAGGAAGATCAGCTCTGTGTATGAGGAAGAGGAGCTGCTCTGTGTATGAGGAAGATCAGCTCTGTGTATGAGGAAGAGGAGCTCTGTGTATGAGGAAGAGGAGCTCTGTGTATGAGGAAGAGGAGCTCTGTGTATGAGGAAGAGGAGCTCTGTGTATGAGGAAGATCAGCTCTGTGTATGAGGAAGAGGAGCTCTGTGTATGAGGAAGAGGAGCTCTGTGTATGAGGAAGAGGAGCTCTGTGTATGAGGAAGAGGAGCTCTGTGTATGAGGAAGAGGAGCTCTGTGTATGAGGAAGAGGAGCTGCTCTGTGTATGAGGAAGAGGAGCTCTGTGTATGAGGAAGAGGAGCTCTGTGTATGAGGAAGATCAGCTCTGTGTATGAGGAAGATCAGCTCTGTGTATGAGGAAGAGGAGCTCTGTGTATGAGGAAGAGGAGCTCTGTGTATGAGGAAGATCAGCTCTGTGTATGAGGAAGAGGAGCTCTGTGTATGAGGAAGATCAGCTCTGTGTATGAGGAAGAGGATCTCTGTGTATGAGGAAGATCAGCTCTGTGTATGAGGAAGAGGAACTCTGTGTATGAGGAAGATCAGCTCTGTGTATGAGGAAGAGGAACTCTGTGTATGAGGAAAATCACCTCTGTGTATGAGGAAGATCAGCTCTGTGTATGAGGAAGAGGAACTCTGTGTATGAGGAAGATCAGCTCTGTGTATGAGGAAGAGGAACTCTGTGTATGAGGAAGAGGAGCTCTGTGTATGAGGAAGAGGAGCTGCTCTGTGTATGAGGAAGAGGAGCTCTGTGTATGAGGAAGAGGAGCTCTGTGTATGAGGAAGATCAGCTCTGTGTATGAGGAAGAGGAACTCTGTGTATGAGGAAGATCAGCTCTGTGTATGAGGAAGAGGAACTCTGTGTATGAGGAAGATCAGCTCTGTGTATGAGGAAGAGGAGCTGCTCTGTGTATGAGGAAGAGGAGCTCTGTGTATGAGGAAGAGGAGCTCTGTGTATGAGGAAGAGGAACTGCTCTGTGTATGAGGAAGATCAGCTCTGTGTATGAGGAAGAGGAGCTGCTCTGTGTATGAGGAAGATCAGCTCTGTGTATGAGGAAGAGGAGCTGCTCCGTGTATGAGGAAGATCAGCTCTGTGTATGAGGAAGAGGAGCTCTGTGTATGAGGAAGAGGAGCTCTGTGTATGAGGAAGAGGAGCTCTGTGTATGAGGAAGATCAGCTCTGTGTATGAGGAAGAGGAGCTCTGTGTATGAGGAAGAGGAGCTCTGTGTATGAGGAAGAGGAGCTCTGTGTATGAGGAAGAGGAGCTCTGTGTATGAGGAAGAGGAGCTCCGTGTATGAGGAAGAGGAGCTCTGTGTATGAGGAAGAGGAGCTCTGTGTATGAGGAAGATCAGCTCTGTGTATGAGGAAGAGGAGCTCTGTGTATGAGGAAGAGGAGCTCTGTGTATGAGGAAGAGGAGCTCTGTGTATGAGGAAGAGGAGCTCTGTGTATGAGGAAGAGGAGCTCTGCAAATTCAATTTCCTCGGCTGCTCCCCGCTTGTGTCTCGGGGCCTTTCCATACAGTAGAAGGCACAAGGCGCAGGGAGATACCACACCACCCTTTACCTCCTTTGATGTCGGCGAGGCACCTGGGGGGCCGGGGGAGGGGGGGGGGGCATAGGGGGGGGTAGGGAGAATTTGTTGATTACAGGGTCCTGTATTCGGTACACACACTGACGCAGGGCGCAGCGAGGAGCTGTATGGCGGTTTGAAAGTTTTGTGGTAACAGTGCTGGCAAGGAGGCAGGTCCCCGCCCCCCCCCCATCCAACGCCTCCACCCCCCCCCACAACAAGCCGCTGGTGCCATGTGGTGACTGTTGACGGCAGAGAAACAACATGAGCTCTTCACCCGGACTCGTTTGGAGTGTCACTTTAATCCAAAGGGCCTTAAACAACCACGGGGGGGTCACTGCCCCCCAACCCCCCATAGCAGAGCTCAGGCGTTACGTTACTGGGCTTTTGTCGATAACGGCGCCATCTTTAAAGGTGACTACAAGGAAGGTCTGTTAGACAAGAATCACAGCGCTGTGTGTTCACATCAAAGACTTCTGTGTTTAGCGTGTTTAGCGTGTTTACGATGTTTCCTGTCGTGTTACGTTGTTGCAACACGCTTAAACCGGATTTTAATCAGCAGAGTAGTTGTGAGCACGTTGACATGAACTATTGGGCAACACTGGCGTGTAAAAGTCAATCAATGCTGCGAGCGCGATTGAGCAGCGCTGCGACATCACGCCCCCCCCTCCTCGCTGCAGGTGTGTGCTCGGGTTATCGGGCTCATCAGGGCGGGCGTACTGAGAAAAGGGCCGCCGAGCGCTTCCTCGGACGCCAACAATGAGAGATAGCGATCGCACATCTCTGTGTGTCACACACACACACACACACACACACACACACCTACACGCTGCGACCACAGTTGAGCCTCCACGTCTCCTCAGAGAGGAAGCAAGGCCTCTTTCACGTTTCCAACCACTCACAAACAAAACAAGGCAAACAAACACATGAATATTCGAATGGCATTAAGTCGAACCCACAACCGCCAACGGCTGGTTTCCATCTCCCCTCCGAGGGGGGGCTGCTGGAATCAACGAAGCACCTCAGTCATCGGCTGCTTTGGATCAATAGCAATCAAATAAACCATGAAGAGATGTGAGCTGTAGAGTCAATACAATCATTGTATGTGAGCTAGAGATGTTATTCTCCTGACCATCACTAATAAATCATGATGAAAACCAAACAGCTTTCCCTCTTTTACATGTTGATGCTTTTGGACGAAGCCAAAGGAGCGAATGAGTAGTTTCATTCAGTCCTTTTTTTCACCGTCCCAGAAGGATCCAAATTCTGATGCAGTGGAAACTTTAGGACCATTAAAACCTTCTGACGAAAAAAAAAGAAGATGCTGAATGTCGAAAGGTTCCAAAGAGTGTTGAGAGATTCATACCAACAAAGGAACCAGACCGGGTCATGGGCTGCAAAGAGAGGATGGATGGACAGATTGATGGGTGAATGGATTGTTGGACGAATGGATGGAAGGAATGATAGAATACCAGCAGGATGGATGGATACATGGGTCATTGGATGAACGGATGGATGGAAGAATGCATGGATTATTGAATGAATGGAATGAAGGATGAATGGATTATTGGATGAAATTACATTACAGGTCATTTAGCTGATGCTTTTATCCAAAGCGACTTACATTACATTTTTAACACGTGGCGTTTTACATTTTTTGCCTGGGGAGCAATTAGGGGTTAGATGTCTCGCTCAGGGACACTTCGAACCACCAACCTTGCGGTTCCCGGTGGACCCTCGCTACCCTGCGCCACGACGACCCTGGATTATCGGATGAATGGAGGGAAGGATACATGGGTCGTTGGATGAATGGATGGAATGAAAGATGGATTCTTGGATGAATGGATGGAAGGATACATGGGTTGTTGGATGAATGGATGAAATGAAGGATGGATTCTTTGATGAATGGAAGGAAGGATACATGGGTTGTTGGATGAATGGATGGAATGAAGGATGGATTCTTGGATGAATGGGTGAAGGATGGATTATCGATGAATGGAAGGAAGGATACATGGGTCGTTGGATGAATGGATGGAATGAAAGATGGATTCTTGAATGAATGGATGGAAGATACATGGGTTGTTGGATGAATGGATGGAATGAAGGATGGATTCTTGGATGAATGGGTGAAGGATGGATTATCGGATGAATGGAAGGAAGGATACATGGGTTGTTGGATGAATGGGTGGAATGAAGGATGGATTCTTGGATGAATGGAAGGAAGGATACATGGGTTGTTGGATGAATGGATGGAATGAAGGATGGATTCTTGGATGAATGGGTGAAGGATGGATTATCGATGAATGGAAGGAAGGATACATGGGTTGTTGGATGAATGGGTGGAATGAAGGATGGATTATCGGATGAATGGAAGGAAGGATACATGGGTTGTTGGATGAATGGATGGAATGAAGGATGGATTCTTGGATGAATGGGTGAAGGATGGATTATCGATGAATGGAAGGAAGGATACATGGGTTGTTGGATGAATGGGTGGAATGAAGGATGGATTATCGGATGAATGGAAGGAAGGATACATGGGTTGTTGGATGAATGGGTGGAATGAAGGATGGATTCTTGGATGAATGGAAGGAAGGATACATGGGTTGTTGGATGAATGGATGGAATGAAGGATGGATTCTTGGATGAATGGGTGAAGGATGGATTATCGATGAATGGAAGGAAGGATACATGGGTTGTTGGATGAATGGATGGAATGAAGGATGGATTCTTGGATGAATGGGTGAAGGATGGATTATCGATGAATGGAAGGAAGGATACATAGGTTGTTGGATGAATGGGTGGAATGAAGGATGGATTCTTGGATGAAGGATGGATTATCGATGAATGGAAGGAAGGATACATGGGTTGTTGGATGAATGGGTGGAATGAAGGATGGATTCTTGGATGAATGGGTGGAATGAAGGATGGATTCTTGGATGAATGGAAGGAAGGATACATGGGTCGTTGGATGAATAGATGGAATGAAGGATGGATTCTTGGATGAATGGATGGAAGGATACATGGGTCGTTGGATGAATGGATGAAATGAAGGATGGATTCTTGGATGAATGGAAGGAAGGATACATGGGTCGTTGGATGAATGGATGGAATGAAGGATGGATTATTGGATGAATGGGTGGAATGAAGGATGGATTCTTGGATGAATGGATGAAGGATGGATTATCGATGAATAGAAGGAAGGATACATGGGTTGTTGGATGAATGGGTGGAATGAAGGATGGATTCTTGGATGAATGGATGGAATGAAGGATGGATTCTTGGATGAATGGATGGAAACATGGACAGTTGGATGAATGGATGCAAACATGGACTGTTGGATGTATGGTAGGAAAAAAGGACGGATGGATTTTTGGATGAAGAAACGAATGGAAGGAGCAGAAGAAGAGTGTGGAGCCCGTGTGACCCTCTGAATGGAAGCAGAAAGATGACATCGTGCCGTATCCCTGCACATGCTGCACATTACGGCTGTTTACGGTCTCGTTGGCTCGGCCTGATTAACATTCTCCGTCGTGTTTGTTGTCTTCTGGAGCGGTTTGATTGGCACTCAGCGCCGCTGTTTGAAGTGAGCGTACAGCCTCGGCTTTGAAGCTCCGGGGGACGAAAGCAGGAGCATCCAGATATGACTGGAGGATAATCTAGAAATGAATTTTGGCTCGCCCCCCCCCGAAGGCGACCGATACGTTGCCGCTTGTTGATTAAATGTTGGTGGAGCGACGCAGCGACACAAGACAGAGATGGAAACTTCGGCCCACCAGGAAATAAGTTAAATGTGTTTGTCTAATGACAACAAGATGTTGGAGAAGCAGCAGAGAGGGAGACAGCTCCTCTTATTCATGAGCCGTGCTGTTTACAATCGGAACCATAATTAATGTGATTAATCACTGCTTCCCATCACGGCTGCCTTCAGCGTATCTTGAAAACATTCAATTCTCCGAAACTACGCTGCATTTAAACGCCACCAAAAACGCAGGGCGTTTGAAATAAAGCCAGCCGGCACCGTTTGAAGAATCAGCAGCCTGTCGAAGGTAAATCTCAGTAGAGTGAATAGTTTACAGACTAATCCATATTTAATATTCAATGTACTTAAACACACATGTTCAATATATAAATCCTCCCGGCAAGAGAGGAAAATATGTTTGGCTTTGACTTTTCTCTCCAAGTTAATCTTGTGAACTTAATGATTTGCATGTTAATCCGTTTGTGAGCAGAATGAGCTGCTTGGAGACACTTGACACACTATGACAACTATAAAGTTTCCAACATATACAGACGTACAGTTTATGACGCTGTTATGTTCACAGCTTGAGTTCATTCTGTGAATTAAAATAAAAGTACATCAGATTTTTGAAACAATCCTGGAGTTTTTCTAATAATCTGAATGATTTAAGCTTTTCTTTCTAGTTTTCTTTAATCATTTCATTTATTAAGATGAATACAGAATTTAAAAACTCCTTAGATTATCTTATTATAAAAAGCTCAAAATGCTCGTCAGCCAAAGTACAAATAGAGAGGAGCAGTTAAAGGGAGCTGCAGTTTATAGATGAGAGATCGGGTTTGAACGTGCGTCTCAGTCTGCAGACCTTTCATTCATCTTAAACCCTCCATCACGCCGCTGTGCACAGCTTTAGTCCACAGTCTGCAACACTGACACCTCGCGGCCAGAGCTGAGCAGTGCTTCTCTCATCTGAGGGTTCATCTGATCTCATGTTTCTATGCAAGCGGCGGCTCGGGCCCTGCAGGCTCTCCCTGCTCCACTTGCTGGGGGAGATAGAAAAGATGCTGCAGAGGTTCATACTTGAGTGTGATGGTTTGTGTAAGCGGCTGCACACACGTGTGATATTCAGGATGAAATAAGAGGTGAAGGAGGTGCGTGGTGGGTGAAGGAGGTGCAGGTTCTCAGAGTAGCTCCTCGCTGCCAGCTGCAGTGAAGGAAGCGCCTTCACGCAACCACACAGCCGGGTTTCTGAGAAGTCTCACACACACAGAAGTGCACAACGTCTCACACCTCGTCTTTGCCCTGCACAACCAGCAGGTCGAAGCTGCTTCATTCGAGGATGTACAAGCAGATCTTTGAGTAAAGTAAAATGAAGTGCATCTGTCATAAAACACCACCTTTATCTTTAGGTGGACATATTTATCTTGCGCAGTGATAACTTCAACATCATAAACATACACAATATGAATGTAAAAACATTGATATGTATGTTATCAACTACATTTGCTTTAAGATTGTTGTATTCATTTACATTGTGTTGCAGTGAAAACAGTGTGTCTCACATCTGGTATTTTTGGCACCAAATAGTGCACAGCAGCTGACTGCGCACCACAAACATGTGTGAAGAATTGTTGAAAAGTCTTTGCAGCGGTGGCAGGCTGTGAATGACCTCCATCGGCCCGGCAGAGGTCATCTGTGACCCCCCCCCCCCATCCTCCAGATGTGATGAAACTGTTCCGGGACAGTTTGTGAACCGCGCGGCAGCGGCGACGTTCCCGATGAAGGTGCGGAAAGCTGCTCTCCGGTCAGCTGTTAACTGGACTTCTCTTTATCCGTGGGATGCTGCGGGAGGATCTGCGTGCCAGCTGGAGTGAACTGCGCATGCGTGAAGACAGACAGTGGAACCCGAAGAGGACAATGTAAAAAGCGAGATCATCATCTGTCCCGTTTCCGTGTGTCGTATGGCAGAGAAGGAATGGGAGAAAATGATAACCTTAAATATTGACCGTGAAATAATTTCAGTATACTTTGCTGGGCCTATATTTAGACTGTTTTTTGGGGCGTTAAAAGAAAATGTGAACCCGTCAGGCTAGATTTTTGGCGTAATGGAAGTTTAGTATATTAATACCAATCTCCCTAGTGCTAATAAATGTCTAATTTAAGACTTTATGAAGAAACCTGGCACGGGATGTGCAGAATGATCTGTTTTATTTATTAGGATAAAAAAGAAAACATATATATAATGGAATTGGACAACCGTAACAATTTTTGATCGTAAATAAACTGATTACGTATTTGGTATGATGAATAGCCGCCTGCAAAGTAACTCTCGCTCTCAAATGTAGGGTATAAGTATAGTAGTATAGTAAGTATAATGTTGTATCAAATTAGTAAGCTACTTTACAGGACTGGGTCAGTGAGCGGAGTAGACCGCTACCCGAGTGCCTTTTCCCCGCTGATGCAGCGCTCGCCGAATGACCGAAATCTTGGCGTGAACCATCTTGGCGTTGGATTTGAATGTTGTATCTTTGGCGATGACGCGCCGCCGCCTCCTCCCCTGCCGCCTTGCGTGCCTCGTAACGAACGTGACGCCGCACCGCCTCCTCCCCTCGCTCTCCTCCCTTTGTACGAGTTTGACAAGTCCCTTCTCGACCAGGACAGGAACCCGCAGAGGTACGTTACGTGTGTGACGCCGAGATGCAACGCAGCTGAAGTTTATAATGCGTCTTTTCACTGCACTGTCGGCCGTTAAATGTGTTTGGACCAGAAGTCTAATGGCGCGCAGGGAGAAAGAGGCCCGCTGCTTTGCTTCTAGCTCACCGCTGTTAGCTCGGCGGATAATGTCTTTCGGCGCGGTCATTTGACCGGACAGGAGCTGGTGGCCGCCGGTTCTTTCAGCCAGCTAGAAAAAGAAGGAGCTCCGTTAACTCACCGTTGGGCCCGATCGCCGCTTCCCGTCAACTGGCCGCCACGGTCGCTCACAGGAGACGCTTGTCCGCTGTCCACCTTGGTGGCTAGCTAGCTAGGTGCTGCTAGTCTGTTAGCTAGGCGAGGGCAGGGGGATGCTGCCCTCGCTGCCCCCGGAGCCGCCGCTCTCTCAGAGTCAAATGGGCCGCTGCTGGATTCTCTCCGATTCAAAGAGAGAAAATAGCGGTTTGATTTGCACGAACGAGACCGAGGTTACGGCTAGAGGTGATGCTGAAGGGCAGCGACGCGTGTGGCTTAAATGCTGCTAGCCTCGCCGTGCTGCAGGGTGTGTGCGCCCTCCGCTGTTCCACTTCGTTGCGGTTCAGCTCCGTTCACCCCGGAAACCAGGACGCGTGCCGTCACATGTGCAGCTGTCATGGCCCAACGTCCTCTAAGGCCTCTGACATGTCTGCCTGCAGCCATGTGTGAAAGGTTGTGTTGGCATTAGTCCACTTCCTGTCCAAGTGCTTCCCTACGACCCCCCCACAGGCTGGACACGGGCCTCATGCTGGTGTTGCACTGGCTATTTAGGAGGCCTTACTTTGAGCGGCTTATAGTGGGTGCAGAGAAACATCTGGGGCCCAGAGGTGCAGGGGGATGCCATGCAGTGTTTGAGTGTCACAGCTGGAGACGCAAAGGGGGGAGACGCTGACGAGCAGTGAGGATGCTCACGGGATGAATAGGCTTAGGACTGAGATTTCCACTCAACTGCTAAACCGCTCAAATTCCTGTTCTATCTTCTATCAACACGCACATGTATGTTATCAACATGCGTGCGTAACGGCTGAAAAATAGAGCCTATGACGAAATGGACAAGTGTTGCACAACAGGCTGGTCTGGAGAATAAAGGACAAAGAGGCTCACGCATGCTGTACATGAGCGCTGCCACTTGGCAAACAGTCCGCTTTGTGCGTCCCGTGTGTCCTTCTCATTGTGCGTCCTAAACTGGCCTTGTTTCCACACTCCGAAACAATGCCGGCGACGCGCTTGCTCTCAATTTACCGAAAGAAATGATCAGCGCCACCCGCGTGCGGGCGAGGTGTGAGAGTCGCTGTGTGTCAACCAGCGACCTCGTGAGAATCACACCTTTCACATCCGTCGGTGACCTCCGGCAGCACCAGGGGCTCCTTGTCCTCCGTCGGCAGCACTTCACATCGAGTCCGTCAGTCTGCCTCTGGTTCCTGAAGCTGTAACACACACAGAGGGAGAGCGAAGACGCCGCGTTTCATTTGCTTTCAGTCTCACCCGTGATTGTCCTGTTTCTCCTCATCCAGATCATGGCCGCTCCTCCCACTTACGTTGACCTTGGAAAGTCTGCCAAAGACGTCTTTACCAAGGGATACGGTGAGCACCGAGCAGAAGGCCGTGCCGGCTTATTTCATCTCCATTTCCCCACAATCCTTTATGCTCTCGCTATAGAAACGGTTAACTTCATCTTTACTGCGCCGTGAAGTAGTTAAAGCGCTTTGCTGTGTGACTTTCTGCCTGGGCGTTGAGGAGATGTGTCATCATTACGATCTTTTTATTCGACGCCGTTTGTTTCAGGCTTCGGGGTCATCAAGCTGGACTTGAAAACAAAGTCAGAGAACGGACTGGTAAGTCGCCGCCGGTCATAATCAGATTACCGGAGCCGCCGGTCCAGATCATAGCTTAAGAGGCTCCTGGCAGACGGTCAGGTGGGCGGCTATCCGATCCCCTAAACGTCGCCAGTTCTGCTCACTGAAGCCAAGCGGGTTTCCGTTTGTTCAAATGAACCGGTCAGCTCGTGGATGTTTAATGCAGACACAGCGATACGTTAAATAATATGTGTGTATATAAACAATACCATGATTCCTATCTTTTTAACATTGTTACGTACCGGACTCTGATGCCACCAATGTCGCCGTCTGCAGGAGTTCACCAGCACCGGCTCCGCCAACACCGAGACCAGCAAGGTCGCCGGATCCCTGGAGACCAAGTACAAGTGTGCGGAGCACGGACTGACCTTCACCGAGAAGTGGAACACCGACAACACCCTGGGCACCGAGATCACCATCGAGGACCAGGTGGGTGAGGCGCTGTGGGCGGGGCCACGGCGAGGTCACATGTGTTTTTGGGGCTGCTACTGGCTGTGAGGCGTCAGAATCGACCTTTTACTGGTTCTCCCCCATCTCGCTTGTCCACTCCACAGTTGGCCAAGGGCCTGAAGCTGACGTTCGATTCCTCCTTCTCGCCAAATACCGGGTAAGAAGAGCTCCGCGAGACAGAGGACACGTGTGGTTCATTTAAGGGAGAAACCAAGAGTTCAAAACATGTTGTATTTAATCTGCTAATTCAGAACAGAAGTGGTGCTCGATTACAGGAAGTGACAAGTGTGACTCTCACGAAGGAGCTCCGCTATTCACACAATTAGCTTCCAATTTAATTGAACATTTCTCTCTCCCGCCAGCAAGAAGAGCGGCAAGGTCAAGACGGCCTACAAGTGTGACCACATCAACCTCGGCTGCGACGTCAACTACGACATCAACGGCACGGCCATCCACGGGGCGGCCGTGGTGGGCTACGAGGGCTGGCTGGCCGGCTACCAGACCACCTTCGAGGCCGGAAGGAACCGGATCACCCAGAGCAACTTCGCCGTGGGCTTCAAGACGGACGAGTTCCAGCTGCACACCAACGTGTAAGAGCAGACGCCAGCACGCGCCCCGGGGGGGAGCGGCGTCGCTTTCGACGGTTTAAAACCTGGTGTTCGACACGACGCTTCGGTTTCTCTCGTCCTCGCCGGGTTAACTAGTCGCCCGTTTGGCCGTGAGCCACACGCGGTTATTTTTACACCTGGGTGATGGGATTTACAGGTGAGACTTGCGTGTGAGATAGTCGCGTTTCCCGCTGTGCCCCCCCCTCTCTCCCCCCGGCTGAGCCCGTCTGCTTCAGTCTGCACGCGACGTGGTTACGCAAGTATAATGTGGGCGTCACCTCGCCGACGTCCTGCTCTTTGACAGACATTCAGCGGGGGGGGGCCTCTGGGTCACCCGGCCTCTCATGTCGTTTACATGTGTATTGAAATCTGCTGCTTCAGAAACGACGGCACGGAGTTCGGCGGCTCCATCTACCAGAAGGTGAACGAGCAGCTGGAGACGGCCGTCAACCTGGCCTGGACCGCCGGGAACAGCAACACCCGCTTCGGCATCGCGGCCAAGTACCAGATTGATGCCGACGCGTCCTTCTCTGTGAGTAGCAGCCGTGGTCGCCGCCGCGATGTCGTCTGCTCGGATGGATTACTGAGTCCAAGCCGGGGACACGTGGGCCCTGAGAGTGTACGGAAAAGACTGTAATGTCCCATTAGTCCCTAAATCCCTCTGAGCCGAGCCGACGGGGGGCTGCTGAATGCTGCTGTGAGCATGTTGGTGACTCTTGGTTGGTTCTGGTTCAGGGCTTCGTGCCTTCGTGAGGCGGCGATGCGCGTTTCTTCTTTGTTTGATTCGTAATCGTTTTTTTTCCCCCTCACAGGCCAAGGTGAACAACTCCAGCCTGGTGGGCCTCGGCTACACTCAGACCCTGAAGCCAGGTGAGATCCTCTAAAACAGCCATTCCCAACGTGTGTCATTTACAATAAATAGATCAAATGTTTTTAATTTTCAATTTTGAAAAGTTTGAAATTAACATAAAACGATGTCAAACGGGGCGCCCTCTTGTAGTATTAAAGTAAATATATATGAGCTCCGGAGAAAATAGTACAAAAAACATACATTGTCGGTTAATACATTTTTAATCGGTTAAATTCTTGAGGTCATTTAATCATCATAGTTTATGTTTTGATCAGAGTTGTGATTAAAGGTTTGGGTGGGCGGCATTCTTGAGTTTGGGAACCGCTGCTCTAAAACAACCACGAAGGATTAGGACGTGAACCTGGGCTCTAATTGAAATGTTCTAATGAGTAAATGGGAGACACTCTATGATCATAGCATGTCTACCTTGCAGAGTTTGTGTGACTTTGTTTATTTAAAGCGAACCTGCACTGACTCTCAAACTAGTAATAATAATAACTAATAAATCCGGTCAATGTCTTTCCACGCAGGCATCAAGCTGACGCTCTCCGCTCTCCTCGACGGCAAGAACATCAACGCCGGCGGCCACAAGCTCGGCCTCGGCCTCGAGTTCCAGGCATAAGAGGGACGAGGCCAACGCCCGGCCCCCGGCCCCCCCCAAACCCCCCAACACTCCCAACACTCCAGTCCTCCTGGCACACATGCATTCCCCACCAGAAAACTCCAAATCCTCAATTGATTGGCCCTCACCCCCCCCCCCCCCCCCCCCCCCCTCCCGTCCCCCCTCCCCCACACACGCACTCCTCTAGGAATACTACAGCTGGAGCACAGACAGAACCACTGTTAAGGGAACATTATATTTTGAAGCTTAAAGACTTCTGAACAAAACCTCAAACCGGTTCGACAGGAAGTCTGACCTCGAGTAGCGTAGCTCGCCACGGTGGGGGGGAGGGGGGTAGAGCGGCGCTGAGCGGGGTCACATGTCTCCTCACTACCGCGGCTGGGAGGGGGGAAAAGGGGGCGGGTGGAGGGGCGTTGTTCCACCACCAGATGGCGCCGTAGATCCCTCCTCGCTTAGTGTCTGTCCTGATGCGGGAGGGGTTAGTGGTCCCAGATGTTAGCAGCTGTCGTCAGCTCAAAGAGACACTACATCCCCCCCCCCCCCCCCCCACAGCTCTGTTATCGTCTCGTTGTATTCTTTTTGTGTTTGTCTGTGCATTTGGTGTGAAAAGTTTTTTTTTTTGTTACACATAGTAAAACAAAAAAGAATCTGATTTTCTTGACAGACAGTAGTTTAATCCACATGTGAAGTCTTACGAAGGCGGAGAGCCGTCTGGTCGAGCAAAGGGAGAGGAGAGCTAATCATGCACAGCGTCACGGGAGGAGGAGAATACTACTGCTGGTGGTCCTCCACACATGCTTATGGGAGTCATGCAGAGACCTCGACAGTAGTCCTTCCCTGAATTAAATAAAGAGCATCTTGAACCAGCTTGATTGTTTCTGCTCTTTTGTCTGTTAATCGCCTGCGTCTCGTGACGACTCAATTTGGTTTGATGATGTAATTTCAACGGGATTTTTATTTAAAGTATATTATATTACAGATTACATTTTGTCATCTATTCCTTGAATGTCTTTAAATGAAAAGCCTGGTAAAATTGAAAGATTTACAACAACATAATATTAAACTGGCAAATCTTGACATTTTCGCTGATTAAAGGCTCAACTTACATCCAATGAACTGATGCATTAATGCTTCAGCTGGAAGACGGCACAACGCTTGACATGGTGACCTCCTGACCTCCATCAGCTCCATGGGCCCTTTGTAAATGGGAGTAATTGTGTGTATTCGATCTGATTCATAATGGCCCTGTTGTGTTTCGTCACAGCGATTGGCAGCGTGCACGATACAAAGGCCTTAATGTTACTTTTCACACCTGTGCGCGTTCTGCAAACCACGTCGTGTATCAGAATCCAGACAGATGAAAACACTATTCATATTTATAAAAATGGATGTCAATACAAATAGATGAAACCTTACAAGTTTCTCTCCCTGATTGCAACCGGTCTCGGAGCTCACGCACGCGCTTATCGTTCGCCCCCGCGCGTTCGCGTCGTGCCCACGCGGAAGCCACGCCTCTCCTGTGACGCAACAAACATGGCGACGTGCGGAAAGATGGTGCGAAGCAGGGGAAACGTTGGCGCTCTGTCGCTGCTTATTTGCCTCCAGGTGTTGACCGGCGGCGGCCGGTCGGCTCCGCTCGGCACCAACCCGACGGAAGGTACGTGGTCCCGAAGTGTCGCGGCTCGTATTTGTTTGTTTCCAACGGAAACCGAGCGCCCTGCTACGTAGCCAGAGTCCGCTAGCTGGTGCGCTAGCAGCTTATGCTAGCAGCCACGGTGTCAGGTGACGGTGACGGACCGGAAAAGTCTTTAAATATATATCGAATATATCTTTATAAAAGAGTCGTTATCGAACGGTTACGGTACAGTTGCAACAAAGTTGGGTTTAGTGTCAAATATAAAAGGGGCCGTGTGAGAGTCCGTTGGAATGACGTCAAACCGTAACGACGTCAGTTGGGCGTTAAATTCAGTGTGAAAAATGTTACATTTAACGTACAAACTTCAGTAACGAGGTTCTAAGTGGCTCGCGAGCTTTGGCCGTAGAAGGCAACACGGGAAACCGAAACAGGAAGTCACTTAAATGCGTACATGTCGAGCAGGCAGCAGGTAGACCGTCTGTCAGCACATCGGGGGTCTCCTCCCTTTGAGGGGACTTGTGGTGGACAGACGGGGGGGACATGCATGAAGTGTCCCCGTCGTATATCTGAGCTGGTAAGTGACCTTCTGTCAGCCCATCACAGGAAGAACCTGATCGAAGTTCACCATCAAAAGAAGTGGCGCCACAACACGAAAGCCCCCCCAACGGAAGCTTCGGCGTCGCATACGCCGCCTTTAAGTAGGTGCAGGTTCTGGCTGTAGATCTGCTGACACAAGGTCAGCGGGGTCAATTTCTGCTTCCCGTATGACGCCGCTGGTCTCACACGCGTCGATTGTTGGGAGCAAACTAAATGTACGTGAATAAACCAATTCCAGAGGTTGTCTCTGGCCTTTTGAGCTGCTTGTTTCATTATCACCTTGTGTCCTGGAACCACATTAGTATCTGAATGGTGAGTTACATAAACTCTATTGGAATTGTCTCATGAAATCGGTCATATCATTTAATATATACCTAAATGATATCTTCCATACGTGATATGGGTTTAATGGGAATAAAGCAGATGCGAGAAGAGTGGAGGAAGTTCTGAGTATAAGCTTGCGGTACTTAAATATTAGGACATTTGTCCAGCGTTACCGAGGCGCTCCGCGTTGAAGGCTGACTTTCCTACATGCTGTTTCCGTGCGGCACAAAGATCTCATTATTCATGCTGGCCGGGGCCCATGTGTATGAATAGTTCCTTTCTTCTCTTGGGGACGTCTTACCCCGTGCTTCAAGTCCCAAGTGTTCTCTCCCGTCCCTCCCTAAGCAACGCCTCCTTGCTCACGCAGGATGGAATCATGTGGACAAACATGTTTGTCGACTGGTGTTTGAGGTGTGTGACTTCATTTCTCACTAAGCGCACAGATAGAAACTGTCCAACGTTCCGCGGTGCGTCGGGGAGAAAGTGATCAGTGAAGATGAAGAAAGTGCATGTTTAGTTGATTTGCAAATGTTTCAAATTGATATTTTCAAGTGTTTCCAAGATAGTTTGGTCGACATAATGAATTGAATTTCCCCGCGTTGTTGTTCCCTCTCACCCGACAGCGCTCGCGTCTCAAAATCCAAACGTGACCCAGCAAAAACCACAAAACGAAGAGCCGCCATCCCAGTGGAGCCCAGCGAGCGCCACGCAGTCCGTGCCGCCTCCTGGCGATAACGCCACCAGGCCTGGCGTTGAGGCTCCTTCGGACGCCCCCACGGATCAAACAGGGCACCAGGCGCATCCGCTCAACACCATGGACACCTCGGATAGCACGACGGAGCAAGGACCCGTCTCCAACGGGGACCCGGTGACGCCCCCGGCTAAAAACCACACGGACAAGGAGGAGGCGGCGGCGACGGCGGCTTCTGCTACTGCTGCTAAAGTCACTCCAGCTTCTCCGGACGCTCCCACCACACCCGTCGGGGTCGCCCAAACGGAAGGGTCGCAGACAACCGCCTCCGACTCCGCGGCCTTCACCACTCCGAACCCGTCCACAGCGCTGCCTCGCAGCGATACGGAGAGTTACCATGGCGGCGAGGAGGATGGCGGCGACGAAGAGGACCCCAACGAACCCTACGGCGGCGGCGACGACGACGACGCCGACGATGGCGGCGACGACGTCTATGGAGCCGCCGACAACCCAAAGGAGGACAAGAAAGCCAAAGGGCCGGGCGCCGACAGGCCGGACACCGGGTCCCAGGAAGTGGACAGCTACAACATGGAGGACGAGGACTCTCACTTCTTCTTCCACCTGGTCATCCTGGCTTTCCTGGTGGCCATTGTTTACATCAGCTATCACAACAAGAAGAAGGTGAGTGTTGCCGTGACAACAGCTGATGATGAGGACTCGGCACAAGTCCAGTCTACATATTACTTCACCTTTTAAAACGGCTTTGTAAATCTGAGGGTTTGCTGCTTAAGTTAATGTTGTTTGGAAGGAAAATGGAGCCGTTTTATATCCAGAAGCTGAGATTTCCCCTTTGCTCCAGGCAGTGGGTTTATTTTGACAATATGCCAATCGGCTGAAGTTCTTTCTGCTCAAGCAGTAGAGCGGGTTTTGTATTATATATTACGCTGACCCCATGCTAATACAGACTTTTACAGCTGAAGTAAGGATTCCAATTACGTAGTCTTTCATCTTTTCTGCCGTTCCGTCCAGAAATATAATTTCCCTCGATCAGCACTCGCACATCTCTCGGATTAATTTCGATCTGCATCCCTCAGATCTTCCTCCTGGCTCAGAGCCGCCGCTGGAAGGACGGCCTGTGTTCCCGGAACACGGTGGAGTACCACCGCCTGGACCAGAACGTCCAGGAGGCCATGCCGTCCCTCAAGATGACCCGGGACTACGTGTTCTGATCGCTTCCTTCACTCAGGACGTTTCTGCTTATCTGCACAGAGGGATTTAGACCTTTTATCAGTTTGTTCTTATTTGTTATATCATTTTAATGTGGTTTGGTTCATATTGTTTATTAGAGTGTTCAGCCTTACGGTCTCTATACTGCAGTTTTAGGAACACGGGTCACATGCTGAGGCCATTTAAAGAAAGCAGGTACTGAATACTGTTGAGGTGTAAAAGAACTACTGTGTGTTCGTACCTCGCGTACTTCTACTGGCCGGACTTCGCTGTGCAGAAGCCCGGCGGCCGTCCTTTGTTCCATTATGACTTCGGTGAAGTTTCCCTCTCTCGCCTTCCTCTCAAATAACACACACATCTGCGCCTTCCTTGTTAATCTGCAGTTGTTCTGCCGTCCCGTGCGTGTGGTACGAGTCACGTGGAGGTTATTCTGATGACGTTACGGGTGGGGGGAGGAGCCTAAAGATGACTCATCGACTCTTTCGATCACCAGTAGAAACTGTACAATCTTCAATAAAGCACAACTTGTGTACAGAGTGCGACTTGTCTCCATCCTTGTGATCATCTGACCTCCTCGGCTGGTGATCTAAGAAACCATAAGCTCCTACATTTATACGCTATCAGCTAAAAAGGCGCCGTTAGCGGCCAAAGCCTTTGCTGTGATGTTGAGATGAACCGACGCACCCGGTGTCCTGTTTCCCAGCATGCACTTTGACTGGACTATAAAACACACAGGTGTGTAATGTCACTAACGAGGGCGCGATACTCTTAAAGCTGTGTGTCAAAGTCGCCAGGCTGCGTCCTTCAGCAGCATCAAGACATTAAGCTGCTGTAGCGTCGACACGTTCTGTAATATTTCAGTTAAAACAGCTTGTATCCTGCAAGAAAAAAGGGTCCTTGCATACAAGTTAATAAATGTGTCTGATGTTGTGGTTTTTAGTGACACCATTGGTGGAATCTCCTTTTCCTTAAGATTGCAATATTACTTTTAGCTGAAGGTAATTATAAATTAGTAAAGTATTACACATTAACAGATTTCATTTGAATTTAAAATAACCGGAAAATGTTCTTCTCTCAGCCTGAGATGCTCTGGAGGAGACGTGTATCTTCCTAAATGAAATAAGTTTATCTTCCTTATCTGTAATTTATACATTTTTGGGCTTTTAAGGCTTTTATTGTTAAGTGCAGCAGGTTGCTAAGCAACGGGAGCAGCGGAGGTAAAGTCCCCCGTAGGACAGACCGCCCCCCCTTCAGAGACCGCTCGGTTCAGCCTGTGCGGTTGTTGGAGGACCAGACCAGGTAGACCAGAAGGCTGCTGAAGGCCACAAGGATGCAGCCTAGCTACAGCTAGCTTAAGCGTCCCAGTTGGACATCTGCTGACTTCATCAGTTCCACACCTGTGGAAAGGACTGGAGGACACCGTCACCACCAGGAGGCAGTGTGCCCACACGAACAGACACAGACTCCTGTGGAAACATTTTGCTTTTCCCAGTTAGACAAACCCCTCAGCGTAACAAAGGGGTCTTCAGGGGATAAATGTGGAGGAGCACTGTGATGGCCACACTTCGGTTTCGATGATGTAATCATCTACATCAGCAGAAGCTCACCGGGTTCTTGTGCAGGTTTGATCGGCGAGTAAAGGTCTTGATCTGGTTTCTCTGCCCGCTTCTCAAAAAGGATTTATGACTTTCTCAATTTCTCAACTTATATTTCATACTTTAAAATGGATGTGATATTGTGTAATTAGTTCTAACACATTCACACAAATAATAATCACTAACAATCAATAATCACACAACGCTCCAACGCTAACGGGGACAACTAACGAGGACAGCTAACGGGACAGCTAACGGGGACAACTAACGGGGACAGCTAACAGGACAGCTAACGAGGACAGCTAACGGGGACAACTAACGGGGACAACTAACGGGGACAGCTAACAGGACAGCTAACGAGGACAGCTAACGGGGACAACTAACGGGGACAGCTAACGGGGACAGCTAACAGGACAGCTAACGGGGACTAACGGGACAGCTAACGGGGACAGCTAACGGGGACAGCTAACGAGACAGCTAACGGGACAGCTAACGGGGACAGCTAACGGGGACAGCTAACGAGACAGCTAACGGGACAACTAACGGGGACAGCTAATGGGGACAACTAACGGGGACTAACGGAACAACTAACGGGGACAGCTAACGGGACAACTAACGGGGACAGCTAATGGGGACTAACGGGACCGCTAATGGGGACAACTAACGGGGACAGCTAACAGGACAGCTAACGGGGACTAACGGGACAGCTAACGGGACAGCTAACGGGGACTAACGGGACAGCTAACGGGACATGTAACGGGGACACCTAATGGGGACAGCTAACGGGACAGCTAACAGGGACAGCTAACTGGGACTAACGGGGACAGCTTTATGGGGACAGTTCACACATCTGGAGCACTTGGACCACCGGGGACCTTCGGACGGGTTTTGACCGATTCCACTAATAATTTCGGTATTCTCATCAGCTGATGATTCGGTGTGATGTCATCAAGCGTCAATGGGACAACAGGACGAATGATATTCTTCATTCTTCTAAACGTCAGACCTTTAAAGGAACGACCGTTAATAATCCTGTAATTTAAGTGAAGGCTAATGTGTTTGAGGCGTTAGATAATGACGCCGACAGAAGATGAGCTAATTGTTATAAGTAATTATAGTCATATTATTACTCTGATATGTCATACAATTAAAATAATTTAATATAATAATATTTTATAGTATATTATTAAACAGAAATAAAATGTAAATAATAAAAATGTTTCAATAAACTGCAACCTGCAGTGAACATTTAAACTAAAACTGTCGGTCTCCCAGTTTATACAAATTTGGAGAGTTAATTTCACTGATGAACTCCTGATCACCACTCTGGTCTGTAGTTGGCAGGATGCTTCCCTCCTTACGCCTCTTTAAGTCCTCTTCACAATTTATTCTCACATTCTGCTTTATGCCTCTTTTTCTCGTCCTCTTCCTCCCTCACACGTCTCCTTTTCTGCTGGAAGACGTGATTCCATCCATCACACCAGACTCCCAAGTCTCGTTCCTTTGTAATCCTCTGACTGTGACTTCCTTGCTGTTTCACGACGCCGTCTTCCTCCTCCTCTCTCCGTCCTTCACGTTGTACCTCTCGTCTCCGTCTCCTCCTCCTCTCTCCGTCCTTCACGTGGTACCTCTCGTCTCCGTCTCCTCCTCCTCTCTCCGTCCTTCACGTGGTACCTCTCGTCTCCGTCTCCGTCTCCTCCGACTCTCTGCTGCTTTGATCTTCTCCTCCTGCCTCTGATGAGCAGCCTGCTCGCTGGGTGGAAGTGTGTATTTTTAGGCGTGTGTCTCCTTTGCGTTAACGGGGCCTCCCTCCCGTATTCGGTACTTGTGAGCTTTGGGGGGAACATTTTCATCCTGTTATCCTCTGGCTAAAACACATCTTTGCCCCGCGGGCTTTTCTTTTACACTGATCCCGGTTTTCTGACAGTTTTTGGTGAGGATTATTTTGCTGATTGAGATCGGACATGTTCTTCTATGATTAGCAGAATAGTTCATTGCCTCATACATATATTACACACATACATGTGTGTCAGAGCCCTGCAGACAGCAGGCGTTTCTGTACAGTTTGAAGGGACTTAATTAGTGAACAAACCGGACACGTAAAGTCAATTAAAGACGCGTCAACGCGTCTCATCGTTAACCCCGCTGTCGGTAAACGCGCGTCACTGTGGTGACAGGAAACGGCGTCGGAGATGCTCAGGTGTATTTTAACACCTATGAATCAATTTGAAGTGCAATAACTATATTATAACTAATCTGTCGGTTTTAATTTCACTGAATTGAATGTGTTTTTTTGTATTTGCTGTTGCCATGGTAACATGTCCGTTAATTTGGTAAAGAATAGTATGGTGCGCAATAAAACTACCTATTAGTTCAATTTTAGAATGTTTTAAACACAACGTCTTATATAATGTGAAGGATTCAGGGGGATTTATTTCACTCCACAATCTACAACAATATTGATTTTGATGCATTGACCATCAAATCTGGGTTTCACCTTTTCATTCTTTGAAAAAAATTGTCAAAATATGTCGAAATATGTCATATATGTTATGCTATATATATTGCAGATTGAAAGTTATAATCTTTTAATTATATTTGGTTTCAAAATAGTAACATACGAGATGATTTTAAACTGATCATAAACTGTCTGCCGCTACCAGTTTTAAAGGAATGGAGCTCTCCAGCGATCCATCTTAAAGCTGCATTAATGGATTTTTCGGGCCCTTTGGGGTCAGAGGGTTGTCTGTCTTTGACCTTAGAAAGCTGTTCTGCTGAATTACTTACTCACTTTATTAGCAGAGGTTCAGCATTCACCCTCCTCCAGCTCTTTCACGCTCTGCATCAGCTCAGGGATTATTCAGCTGCTCGGCTGCAGCGCTGGACTTTCCTCGCCAGCTAGTCGTTAATGTTTTGTGTCATTTGTTTGCTTTATTGCAGCCTTTATTACAAGCCCTCGCTGCATCGGCCAACGAGGCCGGGCTGAGAGCGCAGCCCATGAACCCAAAACAAAGAACCCCAAGATCCCCCCCAAAATAATGGAAACTGCAGCGTTGCCACGTTTCACGTAACGGTCTTATTTAAAATGAGAGAAGGGCTGAAGCACTTCTAAGCTCACATTGTGAATTGCTTCCGTGCGATGGCCTGTTATGGGCGCGTTTAGTGTTGGGGAATACACAGAGGGATGAATCTGTAATCACTCAACGCAGGGTGACGCGAGTCTTTGCCTAGGAAAATAAAAATTAGAATAAAAAGAATAAATAAATAAAAAAATTCATTCTGTGATTTTATTTTGAAGGGACTTTTTTAAGTCGGTTTTTTTTTTGTCGGCTCGTCCGTCCATGTTTTCAGCAGCGTGTGCCAGGTTTATTTAATTTATTTTTAATTTGTGCAAAAGCTGCTCCTTTGTGCTAATTTGTGCTAAAGTTACGTCATTTGTGTCTTTTTTTGACTTTTTTGTTTGTGCACGAAAGCTGTTGAGCTTGTTTGAAATGGCTGAAGATTCTGAATTGTTATGCATGTGGTAATACCTCGTGTCCTTAAGGTACACTTTGAGGTTTTTAGCTAATTGAGTGTAAAAGGGAATAGTTCCCTCTCTGGCATCGCTACCAGCTGCCTCTTTTGTTTTTTCATTAAACTTGTTTTTGTGTTGGAATACGGATTCTGTGTCCATACTCTCTCAGGTTCAAACTGCACCATATTTTCATTAAATAAATTTGAGAAGTTGAGGATGTTCCTCGACATTGGGGGGGGGGGGGGGGGGGGTTTGCTGGACACTACGAGGGGGGGGGGCTTTCATTGGGGCTATTTGCGTGGCTTTGCTTCGTCTGCGCTGTAGCCCCGCCCCTAAAGCATCCGCTCTTTATGGTCCGTTTGACTCTACATGAACCATAATTCACTAAATGAGCATCATGCTGTGTTGAAGAAGACTTGAAACTAGAGACTGAGACCATGAACTCGTGTTTACAACGTTTACTGAGGGAATAAATCAGGAGAGAAGTAGTCGTTTTCTCTATGGGAGCAGAGGAGTCGCCCCCTGCTGGTCAGGAGCGAGAATGCAACTGGACGGAGGACAACGCGGGACTGGGAGGCCAGTGTTTGAGTCCCATGTCAATCATAAACTGACATGGCTCTCCATCCCCAAAACGTATTAAAACAGGCATCACACCGCAAAGGTGTTTCATGACCACCAGAATGTTTCATTTCATGTTGATTATTTTTTTTATTATTATTATTATATTATTATTATTTTTTACAGGAAATGTTGGAAGGATGAAAAGAATTAAAAACTGTCACTAAATGGATGTCAACCAACACACAGATGTGTTGCGAGTAAACCGACTGTACAGACATAAACACGTATGACGTACAATGCGAAGACTCCGTAGAGCAGTTGCTTCATTTAGCTTAATTAATGTCCTCGTTAGAATAACTGGTTTCGTGTGGAAGTGATTGAGGCGGCACAGCAGTTAGTTTAAATGCATCTTGTGTGGTTGTGAAGTAAATTGACCTACAAGGAGCATTAAAGTTCCACATATCTAATCAGGACTTTGGGAGGAAAGAAAACACCATTTAAAGAAGCACGATATAAAGATTGAAGACTGCAGTTGGCGGTTTGATAACAAGCCTCACTTTTGCCTGAAAGCGGAGCTCTTTGGGTCTGGATTTACCTAAATGATCCTGTCTCTTTCCCTATAGACGTGTTCCAGGTCCTCCCCGGTCGCCATGCCAACGCTCTTCACCAATAGAATCCTTTCTTTTCTTCAGCCCCTCTAATTGACTCCTACTACCGTCCCTCTGTGACACCTTCCTAACTTCCTAACTCCTCAGGAAGCTAATTGTCTCCTTCTTCCTCGCCGCTGTCGTCTTAGTCAAATAGAAATGAAGGGAGGTGAGAATCAGAGGGGGGGGGGGGGGGGGGGGGGGAACACTGTGATTAAGCCATTAAAACAGTAGGCTAATTGAATTGACAAGCTGTTAAGTAATTGCCTCTGTTTGTTCCCATCCATTATTCAGCTCTTGACTGCTGCTATGACAGCAGCCTGATGCTTATTGTACGAGTGTGTGTGTGTGTGTGTGTGTTTGTGTGTGTGTGTGTGTGTGTGTGTGTGATTATACGTCGTAGCATGTTTGTGCAAACGGTTAAATCGACGGTTAAAGGTGCTTCATTTATAACACCCTCCCCGTTAATGTAGGTTTCTTTTGTGGGCCTGTGTACACTTATTCGTATTAAGGTCCTTTATGCTTCAGCGGATACAAACTGAGACGATTTTATATTTAATTTCTACATTTTAATGCGTATCGTCCTGCTGAGGGCAGAGCGGCAGACGGACAACCGGGTCCCTCTTACGCGGAAGTCACGTCCCGAGCTAAACTCAGTCGGCCATCTGCATCCCTGTCACGGTGAGTATGTTGCTCAATGTTTCCTGCCCCCCCGACCCCCCGACCCCCCCAAACCCCCGACCCCCCGACCACCACGGCTTACAGATTTATGGCCGTCTCAATACTTTTCGGGCCACATGCTTTTTGCTGCGCGGCCGTGATGAATCGCCGCCTTCTGATGTCCTGGAGTTCAGTAAAAGGCAAGTGAGGTGTGGGAGACGGGGGAGGAGGGGGAGGGGGGGGTGAAGGAGGGAGACGAGGAGCTCTTTGTGTAGGACTCAAAGGGAACGTAAAAGGGAGTAAAGGCTAGGAAGGAGGAGACACGAGGTAGAAATGAAGGAAAGAGGAAGTAAAGATGATGAAAGAAAAAGGACGAGCATCACAGTGGACATGTGACCAGTGAAGAGACGCTAAGCCGCCCCCCCCCGGGGGGGCGATTCCTCCGCCGTCTTTATTTATAGGAATATAAATGCTAATTCGGTGAAACAGGAGTCTTTATCTCAGCGAGACGAAGACAGATGCACACAAAGACAAAGCGTCCCTTCTACCCCGACTGCCCCCCCCCATCCAGGCCTGCCCTATCCGGGCTTTATTTTGGGGAGGAGTCTCAGTGTAACCTCGGATAGAGTCTTTTCTTCCCGAGGACACGATAAGCTCCCTGGAAGTTTCCGTGAGACACGAGATTAAGATGCTGTAAACAGCATCACGACCCCCCCTCAGCTAACGGACAGCGCGGGGTACCTCGCCCAGGTAGAGTGATCTGACGTTCAGAGGGCTGAGAGGATTAGACGGGGGGGGGGGGGGGGGGACACTCTTTCATGTCAAACTGTTTAGGCTCCTTTTGCATGAGTTCTGTGGATGTTCTGATGTTCGGAGACGCTCAGTCGGCTCACTAAAGGGACGGAAGGACAATCAAAACTCGCCCAAGAGAAACGAATCCCCGAAGACGTGGCTCCGTTTGGCCCCCGTACCCCCGCGTCCTGAAAGTCCTGGAAATGATGAAACTGGAGATCAAGACTTAAGAATTAAGAGGCGCATGTTTACGAATACATGTATGTCTTCTGTCTTCTTGTCAGAGGACAGACAGAGGACGGATATTGAAGCTTCTCTCCGGTCTGTCGACGCTCATTTTAAAATGATTCAATGATCCGTTTCTCTTTCAGTTGGAAACAAAGTGACGGCGAGACGTTGCACAGCCGACTCCAGCGTGACACCGACTCTGACTGCCGCCGCTAAACAAACGCCTCCCCAGCAGCACGACTGCCCCCCCCCCCCCCCCCCCCCCCACAAACCACAAAGCTCCCTGTGAGGGAAACATGGGGTGCTTTTAACAGGTTTATTTTAATTTAGCAACTGCAAGAAAACGGGGGCGTCCACGTCAGACCGCCCCATCGGGGGGAATTGCAGTCAGTTCGCGTTGACATTTGGACATCAGGTGCCGATAATGATGTTAGCAATGGGACTCACTGACATGAATGACCCCCCCTGCCCAATCTGACAAGTCAAACTAGCACACAAGCTGCAGTTTACTTGTTTCAGATGCAGTGGTTCTATTTAACCTGCATTCTCTGTCGTGACCAGCAGGGGGCGACTCCTCTGCTCCCATAGACGTCTATGAGGAAATGACTCTACTTCTCTGTAGTGACCAGCAGGGGGCGACTCCTCTGCTCCCATAGACGTCTATGAGGAAATGACTCTACTTCTCTGTAGTGACCAGCAGGGGGCGACTCCTCTGCTCCCATAGACGTCTATGAGGAAATGACTCTACTTCTCTGTAGTGACCAGCAGGGGGCGACTCCTCTGCTCCCATAGACGTCTATGAGGAAATGACTCTACTTCTCTGTAGTGACCAGCAGGGGGCGACTCCTCTGCTCCCATAGACGTCTATGAGGAAATGACTCTACTTCTCTGTAGTGACCAGCAGGGGGCGACTCCTCTGCTCCCATAGACGTCTATGAGGAAATGACTCTACTTCTCTGTAGTGACCAGCAGGGGGCGACTCCTCTGCTCCCATAGACGTCTATGAGGAAATGACTCTACTTCTCTGCAGTGACCAGCAGGGGGCGACTCCTCTGCTCCCATAGACGTCTATGAGGAAATGACTCTACTTCTCTGTAGTGACCAGCAGGGGGCGACTCCTCTGCTCCCATAGACGTCTATGAGGAAATGACTCTACTTCTCTGTGGTGACCAGCAGGGGGCGACTCCTCTGCTCCCATAGACGTCTATGAGGAAACGACTGTGACCAGAGACGTGTACAAGGATGTGTGTGGTTTTCCAACCATAAGAGGAACTCCGGTGTCAAAGTACATGGATGTGATACTTGCCAATTTGTTTACATATACTTTCATATCCTTACACACACTTTTTGAGAGTTGAAAGCTTTAAAAAGAGCGAGTGGGACAAAAGGCAAAGGAAATATTTATGAATCAGAGATTTTGTGGAAGCTGCAGCTTTTTGGCGCCGACTGCTCCAGCGTCTCCCTGGCACCACATCCACGGCCCGTTTGATGTGCCCATGTTTAATATTAAATGTACATCCATATTTCACCAGAATAAAGACTGAGGGCGGGATGATAAACATCCACTTCTCTCAATCCCTCTTCCAGTCCTGTAATGTAGTAATGGAGGAATGAAAGACAAGCAAGTTCTACAGGAAATCCGCTTTAATGGGAATCAATGTGAGAGGTGTTTAATGAAAGGCTAACGTTAATGCATCTCCATGTACGATATCCTACAGAACCTTCTAAAGGCAGAAACGCCGATACTCACCGTCTTATGGGGGGGGGGCATGATGGTCATCACGCAGACCTTCACACCTCCGCCTGCTGCGAGCTGTGTGTGGGTGGTAAGAGGAGTGGAGGAGTTATCAGTGAGCGGCTCCACAAACCACCACAAAGACTCATATCAACGGTAACATGAGCAGTTTCTCTTCTAGTGGTACGATGACGGAACAGCTGACCAACACCGTGTGAGCGGAACTGTAAAACGACTTCATTGTTCGGGTTGAGCGAATATGTTTGTTGCGCGTGTCAGTAACATTGCTTTATTTCACCATCAGCGTGTATGAGAATTGGAACCGCAGTCCGAGGACACGATGGTCTCCTCTCATTGGACGCTGGGGACAAAGCGCTAAACAGCTTTCAATCACGGCGCGTGACCTGCAGCGCGTGCTGCTCACCTCTGAAGCCGTCTCCATTTTTAATCTGGAAAGACGACTTGGGACTGTTTTTATTTCAGTGCGTTGCGTCTCCGTCACACGGGGCCCTCATTTATATTCATGTGGATGCTTTAAAGATTCAAAACGGTGAATAATATCCTTCTGAATACTAACCACCGAAATATAAATGGGAGAGACTTAATGTTCTGTCCAGTCAAATCATGTTTCGGCTTATTAGATTAATTACGGTACATTTTGATGAGACAGATCGGCCGAGGAAGCATGAATATTAATCTCGTCTCCGGGACAGAAATATCCTCATGTGGTGCTTTTTAATGTTTAAGTCATGACGTGAAAAAAAGCAGATACGACAGCCGCACGCGCAGGGGGGGGGCTCTGTCGCTGTTCCCACGGCGACCGCAGACATCCGTGTTGACGTTCGCCGCGGAGGCTGCAGGTGGGTCGGCATGGCGATCCCTTCCTCTCGGCTCTACCGGCAGGGACAACAGGAGGGACACATGGGACGAGCTCGTCCCTTCTGTCCTTCTGTAGTTCACTGGGATGGGATGGGACGCCCCGTCAGCCCTTCCCATTGATTATTGATGAATCAGAAACGTCTTCTTCTCTGGTTCTGCTGGTGAACGGGGTCACAGAAAACCGAACGCCGTGTTGACAACATGAAAGATGAAATCTGAACAACGAGCTGCAGAGAGGGAGAGTATGAATCAGGAAACGTGTCGGGTGGAGAGCCTGTGATGTAATTCTCTCCTTCCACCAGCCTGAGGAGTGAGTGTGTGTCTGTGTGTGTGTGTGTGTGTGTGTGTGTGTGTGTTTCCTGACAGACGCCTCGCCGGTGAACCTGACCCCCGCGGGGTTAATGGAAGGAAAGCGTATTGAAGGAGACAGAAGGTGTGAGCAGCGTGATGGACGTGGCGGCGCCTGTCAGCAGTCCCCGTCTCGCCGTGATGACGTCTTTCATGTGAAGTACCCCTGGCGGGGGGGGGGGGGGGGAAGTATTTCAGCAGGAGGCCTCTGGATTCACAGCTCGCTGCTCCTGGCCGTGGAATCAGTCAGCGTGGTCACATGGACTCGAATAACGGGCTCAGTCGGACTGAAGTCGAATGATCCGTTTCATGTAAACACCTTTGTCTGACTACGTGCGGTCCGACTACGGTCCGACTAACACGCCTGGATTACTCCATCCGATCCGTTTGATAGTTTGACTATTGCGACATGTCTTTGAGATCCCGACGGCGTCTTCTCTCCGTTATCAAATCAGCCGATTTGCATTCGCTGTGCTCCTGTTAGCATCACGCACACACAGTAGAGGGACGTAGCTTCACCTCGCTCTCCGCTCGCCATCTTTCTCCTAATGTTGATGTTGTTGTTGTTGGTTGTTGTTGGTAGTGGTGAAGCGGTGAAGCGGAAATGGCTGCATCACAACTAGTTGTAATGAAAACAGCGCCACCTATCGTATCTGATATGACGATATGCTTTCAGCCAATGATTCGATTCATTCACTGCCATGTGTATTGGGGTAATAGCACCTCCCCCCGAAAGAGAGCATAGTCCCACTCAGCAAAGATTACAATTATACCACCATGTAAACACGCTGATAGAGCGCTTCTCGTCTCTCAGGGTTCTTCTGATTGGACGAGTCAGATGTCAGTTGTTTTGGTTTCTCTCAGCTCTCTAAAACCCGCCCCCTAAAAGAATTAAAGGGCATTTTGCATGAAATTTGCATTACGACTAGCAGCTTAAAGGCAACGCAGACCAGATCCACTCCTTCTGCACCTTTCACAATAAGAGCCCCCCCTCCCCCCTCCACTTAGCTCAGGTTAAGAAGACTGATCCTGATCCTGCTAGCTGGTCCTCCATGTATTCAAACCTTTATTGGAAATGTTTAGCAGAGTTGCATCCCTGCCAGTTTGAATCATTTCTTAATTCTTGTATTTATTATTCATTTATAATATTCTTATATAATGTTGTGAGTGGAAGTGTGACGTTATGGAAGAACCACAGAAGACAACTACATGTAGATGTTGTTCTCTGTGTTTGCAGCTTTGAGGGATCAGCATCTTCTGCATGTTGTGCATGACGATGGATCTGGCTGCTATGTATATATATATATATATATATATATATATATATATATATATTATATATGGTAGCGCAAAGCGGGAATGATGTGGTGGCCACGAATGGGACCAGAAGAGAGAAGCATCTTTTCCACCCTCGCCCAGTATTACACAGAAAGCCGCTCTGACATTGTGCGATAATGTTGACTCAATGAGTGAACGGTGATCATAACTCCATCATCCTGAGACGACTACATCAGCCGTCACTCGTCTCCACCTTTAAACAGAAGTGTCACTTCATTGACATCTTTCATGTGAATAAAGAGCAGTTCCCTCACACACACACACACACACACACACACACACACCACAGGCTCACCCCTAATTTCCCATTATCTTCCAGCAAAGCTGTTGAATTATTCACACGGTGCCATCACTGTGGGAGAAAGAGAAGAAGAAATGGAAATAAAGGTGTGAAGGTAAGAGGAGGAGAAACGGAAAGAGAGCATCACGGTGGTGATGACAACAAACAACGCATTAGAAAAGGTGGCGATTAAAGGGAGCAGGAGGAGATAAGCAGGAGGTGATGGAGGGAAGCAGGAAACAGAGAAACACTCTTCAGGTGGATCCTTCGTCCCGCGAGCGAAGAATAAAACAGACACGTCTGTCGGCTCGTAATTTGTTCCAAATTAGCGGAGCTTTCATTCAGCATATGCCCCGCGTACAACGGGAGGGGAGGAGGGGGAGGTGGGCAGGGGGGGCGATTTGCTTCCCTTTCTTCTCCCACGTGATTCTCTCCACCGACTGTGAGCCGGCCCGAGGACTCGCGCTCTAAAGTGAGTCCTGTCTGAATATTCATCGGCTTCATTTGCATCGCCCACAGATGGACCAAACAGATGCTCGTTACGGCAAGTGTCACTTTTCACCAAATTTGCTTTCATGACAAAACAAATAAAGCTATACAGGAGGATGGAGCGACTCGGAGCCTCCTGGCAGAGCTGCCAAGTGTGTGTGTGTGTGTGTGTGACAGTTGTCGCTGGATAAACTTTTAAGCATTAGTGTGTGTGTGTGTGTGTGTGTGTGTGTGTGTGTGTGCATTGTGCACCATCCATATCTGTCCATATCAGCAGGATGATTGTTGTATGTACAATACAGGCGTAATAAACAAGTGAAGTTTTTGTTTGCACCGATTTGCAAGAAATAACATTGATATTTTTCTGTTGGAAAAACAAGAACACCGGGTTCGACCCGGGGAGATTTAAAGGTTCTAGCTTGGCTCCAGCCAAATGGCTCAAAGGTGTAAACAGAGTTTTCTGGTGCATCTGCACCTGTTTACATTTAATCCAGCAGGGAGACGAAGGCGCCGCCATTGGAGATGGATGGAGCCTTTCAGCGTGTGATGAATTCTCCACACTGCTGCTCTCTCTCTCTCTCTCTCTCTCTCTCTCTCTCTCTCTTTGTCGTCTTGGTTCCTTCCTTCTTTTTTTTCCGTCCCCGTTTCTCATTTATTTCTCTTTCCCTTGTTTTGCTCCCCACATCCAATTCTCCATGTTCCCCCTAGAAGCCGCAAACCTCCATCCGACGCTTCAGTTTCTTCTTCCTCGTATAGAAGCTTATGAGAAATTTGCTGCTGCTCTATTGATTTATTAATCCATCAATCAATCGGCGTGTAGCCCCGAAGAGAGACGTCTACGGGACCAGAGGAGTCGCCCCCTGCTGGTCACTACAGAGAGGTAGTCATCTTCTCGTAGACTTCTGTACAACCACACTGTCCTTTGGTTGCTACTTATTGTAAGAAAGCATCTCCTGCAAAGAGAGGAGGCGAGGAAAGGAGCTGAGGAGAGGAAAGGAGCTGAGGAGAGGAAAGGAGCTGAGGAGAGGCGCCGTTAGCATAACAAACAGCCCCCTTTTCTTCTTGATACTTGATATGTTTGAGTTATGACCTACATGCATCTCTAACGTCTGTCTTTTGGTTAGTTCAGAAGAAATCTTCCAGCCCCCCACCTCCCCTTTCTCTGTGTTCGGAAAACGTCCTCAAATACCCCCCACCCCCCCCCTCTCCCTGCTTGGTGGATATTAATTAACACCGTCATGTGTCATCAGCCCCTCTGGTGAGCAGATTGCTCTTTAATCAGACCTGACAAGCACCCGGGAGGAAGTGTGTGCGTGTGTGTGTGTGTGTGTGTGTGTGTGTGTGTGTGTGTGTGTGTGTGTGTGCTGATCATTCTCTGTGTGAAAACAGCCTGTTGTCCCTCCTCGCATGAACTGTGTTACACTGAACAATTCTCCAGGTGCTGCTGTGGTCCACCTTCCATCTCATCCTCTCACTACGAGGATCCTGCAGCCATCGAGCAGAAATCGACCCCCTTTGATTAAACCGTATGAAGAATGAGAAGCATGAAGCTCTTCTGCATCTGTTCTGTTTAAATAGATTCATCACATATGAAATGGCAAGTGTGTTACCCCCCCCCCCCTCCTCCCCCCCTCCCCCTCCTCCCCTCTGAGCATGTTCTCATGCGCCCTCAAATGCTGCAAGATGCTGTGATAAAAGTTTGAGGCGATTCGTTAATCAGCCGGTAGCTTTTTTCTCTGCTGTCCCATCTGCTCGCATCCAACTGCATATCTATTAAAAAGGGTGGTGCAACACAGTCACTTTACCCGCCCCCACCGCGCACCAACCGCCTCCACCACGTCCCCATCTCGCCCCCACCGCCTCCACCGCGCCCCCACCGCGGCCTCACATTGCCTCCACCGCCTCCACCGCGCCTCCACCGCGCCCCCACCGCGGCCTCACATTGGCTCCACCGCCTCCACCGCCTCCACCGCGTCCCCACCGTGGCCTCACATTGGCTCCACCGCCTCCACCGCCTCCACCGCCTCCACCGCGCCCCCACCACCTCCACCGCGTCCCCATCGCGGCCTCACATCGCCCCCACCGCCTCCACCGCCTCCACCGCGCCTCCACTGCGCCCCCACCACCTCCACCGCGTCCCCACCGCGGCCTCACATCGCCCCCACCGCCTCCACCGCCTCCACCGCGCCCCCACCACCTCCACCGCGTCCCCATCGCGGCCTCACATCGCCCCCACCGCCTCCACCGCCTCCACCGCGCCTCCACCGCGCCCCCACCACCTCCACCGCGTTCCCACCGCGGCCTCACATTGCCTCCACCGCCTCCACCGCGCCCCCACCACCTCCACCGCGTCCCCACCGCGACCTCACATCGCCCCCACCGCCTCCACCACGCCTCCACTGCGCCTCCACCGCGCCTCCACCACCTCCACCGCGTCCCCACCGCGGCCCCACCGCGGCCTCACATCGCCCCCACCGCCTCCACCACGCCCCCACCGCGCCCCCACCACCTCCACCGCGTCCCCACCGCGGCCTCACATCGCCCCCACCGCCTCCACCACGTCTCCACCACGCCTCCACCACGCCTCCACCACGTCTCCACCACGCCTCCACCACGCCTCCACCACGTCTCCACCACGCCTCCACCACCTCCACCGCGCCCCCGAAGTGAAATCAAATTGTAAACACAACCTTCTAAAATAGCAGCAGTTAAAGTGAATTAGCGGCTTCTTCTTCATCTTTATTTGAACCACAACTCAAAAGGATCCAAACGTTTGAACATCCTTGGACACAAATCAGTGTGTTTTAGCTTCATAGACCTTTTCTAAAGCTTGAGTCCAAATCTGCTCGACCCACCTGACAGCTGAAGGACAGTTTTAGTTTGTAAAGTCTCTGCATGTCCCTCAGCTACGAGCCGGCGCCAGTGGCCGGCGTGGAGACTCTTCGCTCGGCGCGTTGGTTCTGGGCTTCGGGGATTTGGCCGTCCATCCGCTCACGCCGGCCAACTGGGCTCCAGAGCAGAGGCAGCAGCAGGAAGCCCAGAGAACAACTTTGGCAGAAAATGCTCGTCCACCAGGAGCTCCGTTCCCCCCGTGCAGCCTCCTCCCGCCTCCGTCCCTCCGAATGCGCCGCAGCGAAGGTTCGACTGTGTCCTTTGTTTGTTACAAACCTCTGTTCCACCAGGACGACCTCGGGTGTTCTTCATAATCATCCATTTACGTAAGCCACGTGAGTCTTCATCACGGTACTCGGGACATATTTATCCAGATAGATGCGTATTTGTTCAGGCCTCTCGGCGCCTTTTAAACGACTTGTTCTGCAGTGGAGCGTTTGTCTCTGCTTTAAACCGACTTATCAGGGACGTCACAGCCACAGTGAAGCTCTCTGTTCAACGTGGGGCCACGTGCACACAAATTATCCAGCGTTATTTCGTAGGTGTTGATTTTTCACTAGCAGCATTTCTCCGTAGCGATTGTTTACAGACGACAAGTGTGGATCCGAGTGTTGTTTGTCCTCTCGCGGCTCCGCGGTTCAGCCGGTGGAGCTGCAGAGAAACACTCACGCAGTGTTGACTTCTCTGCTTCCACGGCTAAATCAACACGGCGATTCAGCGACGTGAAACGGAGACAGATCTCAATGAGCAGCGCGTGAATATTCATGTGATGTCGTCTTCTCGAGCGGGCGGCAGCGATGATTCGGACATCAGTCTCTTCCTCTGAATGTGGACGCATGTTACTCCGAAGCTCCTCGCTGACTCTGCATTGGCGTGATTTTGTTATTTCCCACACCGGGACGCTGGGATGAAATGAGACGAACCCAATCAACCCGATCTGAGCGAAGGAGATGACGTCATCACTTTGTGCTCGCGTGTCAGCAGCCCATCTGGTGTGGAGCCTTCGTCGGCTCGGCCCGACAGCCGGGGGCTAATGACCTGCACGGTCCCTCTACATCTGGGCCCCGCCGAGTGTGAGCAGGTACCTGTGCAGCTGCAGCCGGCTCAGGCTGTGTGTGTGTGTGTGTGTGTGCATAGCGGACGGGGACGTCTCCCGCAGCGCTGAGAGACTCCCGGTGCATCTGGACCTGTGGTCCTCCCTGCTAGCGGAGTAATTAGGACAGGACATGGTGACCAGGAGCCCCCCCCCCCCCCCCCTACAGCCGGGGCCGCTGACAGAACAAGGACGCGTGAAATGATCCTCCTGGTTGCTTTCTCTGGTGATCCAAAACCAAAAGTAGGTTTTGGATCCATTAAAGGACACACGTGACGCCTCCTCGGGTCGCATCATGGACACGGTGGAAGTTTCTCTTTCTCTTCAAAGGTCGTAGTGAATGAGCCGCTGTGGAAACAAGTCCGGGCTGAAACAAGAAGGTTTTATGTCGTGTGATATTACGGTAGGTTTCATCATTGGGGAAAGTGCACAACCAGTCGCCCAACTGTCGATAAAGGAAGAAATGTGTTTTTCACTAAGTGAACATGTCAGCATTGTTAAAGGATCCTGCTTAACTTTATAGTCAATAACGATTGTCCTTGTAGCTCAAACCGGGTCACTGTTGTTCCTGATGGGCTCAAGCTAAAGGCAGCTTCAGGTGTCTGAAGCTAAAGGATGCTAATGGGAGCTTCATGTGTCTGAAGCTAAAGGAAGCTAATGGGAGCTTCATGTGTCTGAAGCTAAAGGGTGCTAATGGGAGCTTCATGTGGCTGAAGCTAAAGGAAGCTAATGGGAGCTTCATGTGTCTGAAGCTAAAGGATGCTAATGGGAGCTTCATGTGTCTGAAGCTAAAGGAAGCTAATGGGAGCTTTGTGTGACTGAAGCTAAAGGGTGCTAATGGGAGCTTCATGTGGCTGAAGCTAAAGGAAGCTAATGGGAGCTTCATGTGTCTGAAGCTAAAGGATGCTAATGGGAGCTCCATGTGTCTGAAGCTAAAGGATGCTAATGGGAGCTTCATGTGTCTGAAGCTAAAGGATGCTAATGGGAGCTTCATGTGTCTGAAGCTAAAGGAAGCTAATGGGTGCTTTGTGTGTCTGAAGCTAAAGGAAGCTAATGGGTGTCTCATGTGTCTGAAGCTAAAGGAAGCTAATGGGTGTCTCATGTGTCTGAAGCTAAAGGAAGCTAATGGGAGCTTCATGTGTCTGAAGCTAAAGGATGCTAATTAGCGCTTCATGTGTCTGAAGCTAAAGGAAGCTAATGGGTGTCTCATGTGTCTGAAGCTAAAGGAGGCTAATGGGAGCTTCATGTGTCTGAAGCTAAAGGAGGCTAATGGGAGCTTCATGTGTCTGAAGCTAAAGGAAGCTAATGGGTGTCTCATGTGTCTGAAGCTGAAGGAGGCTAATGGGTGTCTCATGTGTCTGAAGCTAAAGGAGGCTAATGGGAGCTTCATGTGTCTGAAGCTAAAGGAAGCTAATGGGTGTCTCATGTGTCTGAAGCTAAAGGAGGCTAATGGGAGCTTCATGTGTCTGAAGCTAAATGAAGCTAACGTGTCTCGTGTGTCTCTGGGTCAAGGACCACCTACTGTGAGAATTTGTCAGCAGCTTCTTTTCTTCTCTCTGTTTCATCAACATTTCTCTTTATTGTTCGGCCTGCATTTGTTGGGTTGCTCATCAGCCTTTTAACGCCACACATTCTGTTTCTCCCGCTTCCCACCATTCACGTCTTCTTCACCCCCCCTCAGCTTCATGTTTGACCGTCTCAGGTGAAAGCAGTTAGTGAGCGCACGTGCAGATAATCTCTGTTTCCATTTCATGCTGCAGCAGAACTTTAACAGTTATAGTCTGAGTGGAGATGCAATAAATATCCACTTCAGTATATCACACTTAAACCAATTAGGGTGTGTGACAGAGTAAACCCCCCCCCCCCCCCCACCTTTGAGGAATGCAATTCGGTGGGGCCTTATTTCACTGGTTTGTCATCGATTCCCCTCCCCAGACAGCAGGCTCTTCCTCTTGATTTAAAGGCAATTATGTGCTGAGGAGTGGGATGCGATTGGCCTGGGAGGGGGTGTGGGGGGCGGAGGGGTAACTCACCTCCTCTTTTGGCCCCTTCCCTCTGTTTTCGTACCTGAGCCAGGACACTTTTTTGGAGTCTTCGTCAAAGCATTCGTCAGCGTTGATGTTTTCATCTCCGACAATAAAATAAGAAAAGTGGAATCCCTCCAAGCCGCGCGAGCAGGAACCACGAGCTTCCTCCTCTTTTTACTTCCTGCTGAATCTCAAGTGACCCCCCCCCCCCCCCCCTAGATGTAATATACATGAGATCTAATCTTGGATTAACACAAAGCCAGTGTATTACTTCACCGACTCATTGAAGACCAACTAAGTTATTGCACATAACCAACACAGAATTCCCCGACCGGGACGTCAACACGTTGAGAGGCTCAAAAGGGGAGGAGCCTTTTATTTTTAGTTTGTTTTAATGAGGTGATTCATTTACTGTTCTCATAGCCATGTTTAAAGGGAGTGGGGGGGGGGGGCGACATTTGGATCTGCAGGTTGTTGTTTCCTTAGGAGCTTATCTGGCATTTAATAAGAGAGAATCAATTTCAACATCAGTGTCAAGTAGGGTATCGAATTCTACATGTTTGCAGAAAGCAAAACAATAACGGGGCTGATTTCGTTCCATCGATCCCTCTGAAGAGAGAGGGATCGTTTTAAAAGCCCGTTTAAAAAGATTTCTCTGCAGAGCTCCACCACACGCTGATTTGAATGGAAGTTAATGGATGGCAGAAGTTGCAATAAGCCGCTGCAGGAAGCTGCAGGAAGGTGTGAGACTCTGAGTTTAAAGCCCGAACAGTTTGTCACGACTTGACACGTTAAGCTCTGTGTGATCTTAAAGGACGACGTATCTCAAATTCATTTCATCTCCTTCGGAACCCTTTTTCCCCAAAGTGATCTCTCACGTTGAGTTCTGCCAATCCACATATCGCTCCACAAAAGTTAGCACTTCCACTTCCCTGGAGACCCCCCCTCTTACGGAGGGTTTCCATCAATTAGGGAGAGTTAGCAGCATCAGGTTTTAAAGAATTCCCTTTCATCAGCTGGGATACGTTCCTTTGCTTCTGCGTGAGTCCGACTTCAGGCCCCCCAGCGCCCCCCCCGGTCTTATGTTTCTGGCAGACGCAGTTAACTAGCGCGCTCTCGAGGAGCAAAGCGCCCATTTTCTTTTATGTCTTTTTCCACGGCGAAAAAAAGACGTGAGTTGGTTCAGAAGAGTTTCACATGTCCAGAAAAATACATTTTAATTCCGTTTCTTTTGCTGATCATCGACTGATTTCAGAATTGTAGAAATATTTAAAAATCTTAATAAATAAAAGCTCAATAAAAGCAAAAACCTGGGTTCTTTTCATTCATGGAAACACACCTCCAGAAAGCATATGGTGTCTTTATGGCGCCTCTAATGCGGCTTTGTGTGTGTCAGTTCACGACTGGATGGTCCAACAAGTGGAGCCATCCAGTGCCTCCCAGTCACATGGCGTGGACCCGATCTGTGAAACAGCCGAACCATGTGAGTGAGCTGTGCACGCGTGCTCTGAAGCGCCGTGTCACATGTGGACAATTAAACCCATTTGAAGCAGCGCTGCGGTCGAGGATTAGTCTTAATGCACGTCTGTGAAAACGGGCCCCCGGCATCGAGGGCACTCCATGAAATGATCGACCTGTCTCATGTTTCTTCGTTTCGTGTGTCACAGTTGGATCGCCGTGGGTTACCGCTGGATGGATAAACACGCGCTCAGCGGGGGGGTTTCACTGACGACGAGGCCGCTGACATGTTTGTTCTGTGTTTAGAGCCAACTGACAAGAGGCCTCTGGGGTCCCCTCCATCAGAAAAGCCCCCAAACAGGAACCAGCTGGTGGGCTTACAGTAGTTCCTCCTGGGCGGGGTAATCTGGAGCTTCGGCGTTCAGTTGACCCAGCTGATCAAGGTAATTAATGCGCCACATCAGAGTAATCGGATCAGATGTTTACTTCTCTCCAATCGTCCACCACGCCGCCTTCACCAGCTTGACTTTTCCTGTTCATAACACTAAGCCCCGCCCTACAGCGCCCCCTGCTTTACGGTCTGTTTGGACAATAACTTACTAAATGAACATCATGCTTATTGAAGAAGACTTAAAACTAGAGACTGAGACCATAAACTCACGTTTACAATGTTTACTGAGGGAATAAATCAAGAGAGTCATTTCCTCATAGACGTCTATGGGAGCAGAGGAGTCGCCCCCTGCTGGTCACTGCAGAGAAGTAGAGTCATTTCCTCATAGACGTCTATGGGAGCAGAGGAGTCGCCCCCTGCTGGTCACTACAGAGAAGTAGAGTCATTTCCTCATAGACGTCTATGGGAGCAGAGGAGTCGCCCCCTGCTGGTCACTACAGAGAAGTAGAGTCATTTCCTCATAGACGTCTATGGGAGCAGAGGAGTCGCCCCCTGCTGGTCACTACAGAGAAGTAGAGTCATTTCCTCATAGACGTCTATGGGAGCAGAGGAGTCGCCCCCTGCTGGTCACTACAGAGAAGTAGAGTCATTTCCTCATAGACGTCTATGGGAGCAGAGGAGTCGCCCCCTGCTGGTCACTACAGAGAAGTACAGTCATTTCCTCATAGACGTCTATGGGAGCAGAGGAGTCGCCCCCTGCTGGTCACTACAGAGAAGTAGAGTCATTTCCTCATAGACGTCTATGGGAGCAGAGGAGTCGCCCCCTGCTGGTCACTACACAGAATGCAGGGTTAAATTACTCCTCGGCTTCACTTAGCAGACCCAGAGGTAGAAGTTTGGTAATATTCTGCTTTTGAATATAATGTCATCAGCTAACAGAATAAGCTCATTTTAAAACCCTTTAATAGAACGTAAACAAGAATTGAACCTTGTTTCCATGATGATTTGTTCAGCTGATCTATTGACAGCTGCATCATTGGGATGTAAACAAGTCAACAACAACCTTTGTGCAAAAAAAAAAACATTTAGATTTTTTTGGTCCCCAGATACTGAATCCAGACATCTCAGTGTCTTAATGATCCACTGAGAGGGAGAAATTACATGAATAATTCACCCTAATAAAGCAAAAGAGATTTGACTTAATCGCTGAACCTTTTGGAGAATATAAAGAGACTCTTCATTGAGCTGCTCTTTAACCGACGTCTGAATCACACTTCTGGCGTGTTGGCAGCATATTTGAATCTTCGCAGTAACTAGCCGGCGTCGGTGGAATTTGAATAGAATATTCGCTGCTCTGTTTGATGTTTAACATTTAATCATAAGTGCTGCCACGACATCTCATTTCATGTCATCTGATTATAAGAAAGGAATAGTGTGATATTTTTGTAAGAGATTTTTGTAACAATTTCTTCTTTATGATGATGAAAATTTAAAGAAGCACCTAGAAGCGAGCTAAACAATGCTAACATGCCAAGACGATGCTAGCTCGCTGATGCTAAGCAGCTGCTCTGCTTGTCTTAATAATATTGGTCCTAATTAACGCTGATGTCAATGTAATTAGTTTTATCTAGTTTTCATGAACCAGAGCAAAGAGGATGTGGACTTCTGAGAAGCCAGAAGGTCACCGGGAGACGCTGATGCAGTGACGTCTCCTCTGTCTTGATTTCTGCCTCCGGCTCTTTCTCATCACACTTTCTATTATATTTGATTTACTTTTAAGTAGATCACTTGATTGCATTCCCAATGTTTGAGATGCAATGATTGCAATTAGAGGTCCAACATGAATATAAATGGGCCTTTGCTGTGATTGAGACATATTCCACTGTTAGATATTACCTACTATCTGAAATGTGAGGGACAGTTTTATTGATAAAGATTTCAGCCCTTTTCTCTGCACCTGGTCTGATGGGAGAAAGCTCCTTGCTTTTATTTGAATTATTTTAACATTTACATCCATTATTATTTACTGTTGGTATTTGGTCAAAATTTCATTTTTAAATGTGTTCATTTATTTATTAATCTACATATAGTATTTTCCCTGCAATTTCCCCAAACTCATTTGTGTATCAATCTTTATATTTCTACACACATTTCGAGCTAACTAGCTCCATGCAAGACAAATAGGACCATATGTCTCCATTTCCTGGATGAGGAGGGAGACTTTCCCTCTGGGACCTGTCAGCATTTACTTTTACATCATTACACCATTGGATTGATATTTATGACCCTTTACAGACGTTAAAGCCAGAGCTTGATTTACAGGTAGTTTTATCGATGTCTCACGGATTCATCTTAGCGTTGATGAGCGACTTGAAGCTGAGATCCGTCATGTCACTCAAACCTGCAGCGGTTAGAAGTCAAGAGAAGCATTTATTGACTTCAGTGGGGGAAACAAAGATACCTTTCTAGAAAAAGACTGAATGACAAACATTCCTATCAAATGACCAAATACCCATCTGTTTTCCCTTCATCAGTACTGCTGAGTCCCTGTGCACTGGACCAGGTTGTAGCAATAAGGGAATAAGGGAAAGTCTTCAGGCTGTTCACTAAATGCACACGGCGTCTCTTTGACCCTCAGATAATTAAGTGTAATTCATATTTTATAAATAAATGCAGCTTTCAATGAAGGCTTCAATCCTTAGTCCTTGAGGAGAGTTTTCAGATGCTGCATCTCTTTATATCTTCAACGGCAATGACGCTTATCATCTACACGCCAGTCAGTATCACAACAGTGAGAAAATGAATGTACATTTTTGTACGGAGGAAGACAAAAGTAATGCAACAAAATGGCACTCAATAAACGTGTTCATAAATGACTTTGATCTCATTAGTAGAATCATTAACTCGTTAACTTATCCCGCAGTAATCAGATGAGGTGCATGCTTTAAATTACTGCTGGGAGTTTACGTTTAGCTTTTCAGACACGTTAACAAGCTGAGTGGAGGCAAACTGACACTCCGGGAAGTTTTACAGGAAAACCGAATAAGAGACTGTGAATTGCCGGGGAATGTTCCTGCTGATTGTTTCCCAGGGCGACGGAGAGCTGCACCAAGGCGTCGAAACGGGCCACATCCAAAGCGCACGTCACCCGGGACAGTTGGCGGGCGCAGAGCGTTCGATGCGGCCGGAGACGTGTAATGCAGTATTGATCAGTGGTCTCCATAAACAACTCTGACAACGTGTTTATCCAACCGCATCCATCGGCCTCCCGGTAAAAACATTCATCACCACAAAGTACAAAGTCAGTGCTCTGAAATGTTCTAAAGGCAACAAAAGATGGACACAAACTATTTTTACATTAGTTCGACCAAATGGCCGTATGTTTTCTCCTGCAGTATTTATGTGTATTTGAACGTGGCATCATGGAGATGAATGTAGTGGCAGATTATCGGTGACCTTCCCACTCAAATGACCGGGTCATCCTCTCTACGAGTTCCGTTCGATAACGAGTTCAGCGGTTCAGACGGTACGTTCCGTAAAGCCGGCGCTCCACTGTTGGATAAGAAAAACGTGTGTGGAAGGAAATGTGTCTGCTCCTTCTCTAGATCGCGCTCCTTGTGGAGAAGGGTTGATTGGCGGAAAGCACTCAGCGGTGGAACCAGGTTGAAAAAGGCGACAGGGCGTTATCACATTAGCAGCGTTTCCTGCTGGAAGCTGGTACACGGTTCAAACCTTTGATTACAAACCGAATTACGTGGTTGTTGGAACAGAATGCACAGCTGACAAAAGAAGTCAGTAGCTACCTTCTTTGACCATATGATTCTAATTATAATGAGACCTTTTTGTAATGAGTAAAAGCTTTTTATTTTTGATTCTTTTGGCATAAAATGGGGGTTGGCAGGATGAGTCTGGTCCCGGCTTTATCTTATTGTGTTGCATGTAAAGAGCTTTGAAGATAAAATCCCCCAAACAATGTCTGGCAGACAGCTGAGCGTTACAGTGATGAGCACACACACCCTTCTTGGCTGAAAACTCAAGAATCTACTAATTTAAGCTGGTAGGGGATAATTTAGCAGCTTTGGTTCCCGTGGCGTCATGAGAATTGTTCATTTAATTCTCCATGAAGAAGAGTTTTCACCTTCAGTGTTTCTCCTCATTCATTGTGAGTCTGGAACATCTTTCATGCTTCAATTGATAGAAGATGAATTGTGTTGAGTAGAACGTGTATTCAAGGAAGAACTGTTTCAGGACGGAGGGCATCGCGCCAACACCCTAAATGTCCGACTTCACAGCGGACAGGAAGTGCGTTAAAAGGCACGGAGGAGGTCCTGGTGGAGGTCCTGGTGGAGGTCACGGTGGAGGTCCTGGTGGAGGTCCCGGTGGAGGTCACGGTGGAGGTCCTGGTGGAGGTCCCGGTGGAGGTCACAGTGGAGGTCACGGTGGAGGTTCTGGTGGAGGTCCTGGTGGAGGTCACAGTGGAGGTCACGGTGGAGGTTCTGGTGGAGGTCCTGGTGGAGGTCACAGTGGAGGTCACGGTGGAGGTTCTGGTGGAGGTCCTGGTGTAGGTCACGGTGGAGGTCACGGTGGAGGTCATGGTGAGGTCCTGGTGGAGGTTCTGGTGGAGGTCCTGGTGGAGGTCACAGTGGAGGTCACGGTGGAGGTTCTGGTGGAGGTCCTGGTGTAGGTCACGGTGGAGGTCCCGGTGGAGGTCCTGGTGGAGGTCACGGTGGAGGTTCTGGTGGAGGTCCTGGTGGAGGTCACGGTGGAGGTCCCGGTGGAGGCACCATGCAACTCGTCTGACGCAAAGAGTCAAACACAAGAGCGTCCCAGGCGGTGACAGAGAGTGATGGGCGAGTGGATGCTCTTATTGCAGAAAAACACCTCGCAGGCTCAGCAGTGCAGACGCCCTCCAGACCCCCCACCACCTCCCCGGGGAATCAACCCCACTGTATGCCTTCAGACTGACTGAATGCATCCCTCACAGAGAGATTTCTTCAGCCACCTGACCTGTGTGAGGTCCACAAAGAGGAAACAGAAAAGTGCAGCCAGCACAAAACACAGAAGAAGAAAGGAAGGACGGAGGCAGAGAAGCGGAGGCCGGATGGAGTGAGATGAAGCTGCTCTATTAATAGGACGGGTCACTGCCAATCAGCCGACTTAAATCCTTGAGTCCTCCCTATCCAGCGTGGGGAGGGCCGTCTCTCACCCGCCTCCTTTGCAGACAGATGGTCAACAAAACCAATTAACCTTTCCTCTCCTCCCAATGCCCCCCCCCTCCCGCCCCCTGCACCGCCCTCCATTCACTTCTGTGTTCAGGCCTGATGCTGGAGGGGGGGGGCTGGCCCAAGGTTTTCACAAACAACAAAGATGTCTACATCAACAGGCTCCTTGTTGTGTCTAAACTAGAAGCATAACTTGTGGTAATGATGACCATGTTGCACGGAGCCGGTCAGTGGAGACTCTGCGTCGCTGCAGGCTGGCGGTCTGGATTCGGGTCTGGATTTGTGCTTCTGAATCCACGTCCTTGGTCTTTCTCTTTGCCCCCTTCCAGCCCGACAGCCTTTGGGAAAAGCACTGAAGCCTCCAGCTGTTTGCAACGGGCTCTGAGTGGAAATCTGTAGATGCAAATGGCGTCTTTCTAGTGGGAACATCTCCACCAGGGCTCTGCTAGAAAATGCACACATTTAATCAAATCCTTTCACGGCAGATCACTTAATAAATACACTAATGAAATCCCACTCAGACTACTCATCAAGCTCACGAAACCCCCCCTATTTCCTCCAGACAGCGTAATTATAGTCGCTATTTGGTCATTAACTCACCCAGACACATATTTTGGAGGATGAGAGATGCATTCTGTGTGAAGATGTTTGCAGGCTCTCAGACGGATGGAGGTTTATTGCAGGAGAAAGGTGTGAGTTTAGCTCACACCTTTCCCCCCCCCCCCCCCCCACACACACACACACACAGGTACGCACAAAAACACACAAGCAGCCTCCATCAGACTCTGTGTCACGGCTGCTGTGCAGCTGGAGACACAGAAATCATTTGGTGGAGTTTCACACAATGTGCGGTGTGCGCTCCTCCATTGCTTTCCCATTACGGGGCGATGAGCTCGCTCCACCTCGGCAGCTTTTCTCTGGCAGAACCTGCTCCTGTGAACGGGACTCGCTCCTCCTCCTCCTCCTCCTCCTCCTCCTCCTCCTCCCGGAGAACAGCTCGATTGATGCGGCGGTGTGTGTGTCTGTGTGTCTACAGAAGAACCAAAGCGCCGCTTTATCCGTCTGCCACCGACATTTCTCCTCTGTGTGTTTGTGGACGCCGGAGGAGTCCCTCACCCCCCCCTCACCCCCCCCCCCACACACTCCCGTCGGGTGAAAAGTTCACCGCGCCTCCTCTTCAGGATGGACAGCGTCAACATGGCGGCTCCACATGGAACATTTCGTCATCAAGCTCGTAGCTTCTGCACTTCGGGATTAAGACCTCATCATACTGCTCAACTTATTTCACATTTCCCCCATGTACGTAACAAACGCACAAACAGCCACATCCACACTTTGTGTGTGTTTGTGGCGGTGTGTGCGTTTGTGTGATCTGTGTGAGAGAAGGAGAGGAGAGGGATGTGTCTCCTTGTGCCGTTGCAAATATGTATCCCTTTGTATGTGTGTGTGAAGAAAAGAGTCTCTATTTATAGTATAGTAGAGAAAATGATATAAAAAGACGTCTCCTTCTGTGTCTGAAGTTGTGCTTTTCAGTCAGCATGAACATTTGTATGCTGAATGACCTTTTGTCCACCTGAACAAGGTGTGTAGTGCAGGAAAACAAGTCTGAAATTAACAGCCAAAGGTTCTGCTAATCTTCAATAAACTGACTGAAAATCCTCCAAAATATCAACAACAAAAACACAATCAAAGGTCGAGTAAAAACGCACACCGCCAGCCACGTGTTTAGTTAAAGGAGAGTTCAAAGGTCAGACCCGGCCCTCCTCCGGGCTGCGTGATGCTGCAGATGAGAGCTCATCCTCATACCGACCTTTTTCTATCCCCAAAGAACTGTTCATGTGACATCATCTCATGCTTTCCAACATCCTTTAGGTTTGTCAGTATCTCCACACTACTTTACCGCAGATAAAAGAAGAGTAACACCAGGATATTCATCTGCTCAACTGTCTCCTCGAAAGTTACGCTCTGGCACATTAGCAGCAAATATTACCTGTCAATCACTGAGCCAAACCCAAATGTCGCTAATTGAGTCATCTGCTTCTGTCAGTCCTGATCTGAGGGAGAAGCTGTCACTCCCTCAGCGCCACCATGCGTGAACCCTCACAGTGTGTGAGCATAGCATGATTATAACATCTGCTCTAAACAGAGATACGCTGCGTTGGAGAGATCCTGCATGTTGATAGACACAAAGACACATCAAGAAATGCTGGTACAAAATCTTCAAACCGCTTATCCTGCACACAGGTTCGCTGGAGTCCATCCCAGCCAACGTCAGGCCAGACTGCGTATGATATATCTATATTAAAGCAGGAGTTAGGGAAGACTTCTCTGGCGCTTCCCGGCCTATGAAGAACGCACACACCCGGCCTATGAAGGATGCACACACCCGGCCTATGAAGAACGCACACACCTGGCCTATGAAGGATGCACACACCTGGCCTATGAAGAACGCACACACCCGGCCTATGAAGGATGCACACACCTGGCCTATGAAGGATGCACACACCTGGCCTATGAAGAACGCACACACCCGGCCTATGAAGAATGCACACACACGGCCTATGAAGAACGCACACACCTGGCCTATGAAGGATGCACACACCTGGCCTATGAAGAACGCACACACCTGGCCTATGAAGAACGCACACACCCGGCCTATGAAGAATGCACACACCTGGCCTATGAAAGATGCACACACCGGGCCTATGAAGAACGCACACACCCGGCCTATGAAGAACGCACACACCCGGCCTATGAAGGATGCACACACCTGGCCTATGAAGGATGCACACACCTGGCCTATGAAGGATGCACACACCCGGCCTATGAAGAATGCACACACCTGGCCTATGAAGGATGCACACACCTGGCCTATGAAGAACGCACACACCTGGCCTATGAAGGATGCACACACCCGGCCTATGAAGAATGCACACACCTGGCCTATGAAGGATGCACACACCCGGCCTATGAAGAACGCACACACCTGGCCTATGAAGGATGCACACACCTGGCCTATGAAGAACGCACACACCCGGCCTATGAAGGATGCACACACCTGGCCTATGAAGGATGCACACACCTGGCCTATGAAGAACGCACACACCCGGCCTATGAAGGATGCACACACCCGGCCTATGAAGAACGCACACACCTGGCCTATGAAGGATGCACACACCCGGCCTATGAAGGATGCACACACCTGGCCTATGAAGGATGCACACACCCGGCCTATGAAGAATGCACACACCTGGCCTATGAAGGATGCACACACCGGGCCTATGAAGAACGCACACACCCGGCCTATGAAGAACGCACACACCCGGCCTATGAAGAACGCACACACCCGGCCTATGAAGAACGCACACATCCGTCCTATGAAGAACGCACACACCCGGCCTATGAAGAACGCACACACCCGGCCTATGAAGGATGCACACACCCGGCCTATGAAGAACGCACACACCCGGCCTATGAAGAACGCACACATCCGTCCTATGAAGAACGCACACACCCGGCCTCTGAAGAAAGCACACAGCCAGCTTCGCTTCGACTGAGGCAGGCGCTGTGACGGCGCATCGGATGCATCCGACTGAAGTTCTCCTCCCGTCTCTTGTCTTCCTTTCTTTCCTCTCTGTCTGTCAGGGATGAAGAGCTCAAACAAAATAACCTATTCATTGTCCCTGTTCCGCCATGTGGGCGGCCTTTGTTTGGAAGTGGTCTTTCCATCAGGGCGTTACAAAGGACTCCATTACAATGTGCTAGATGGAGAAGAGGAGAGAAGAAGAAGGACCAGAGAGGAGCAGACAGAGGTGAAGAGAGAAAAAAGTGAGGGGAAAGAAAGGATAAAGGGTGGAAATGCTATAGAGGCAAAATGCTTTCTGTTATCTTAGGTCTGAACAAAGAGAAAGGGAGAACAGGTTGGCTCTGCACCCCAGGGTGATTTAATACAGAGCTTGGATTGGAGCCTGCAGATCAATGAGCACACAGGGGAGCAGGAGACTGTGACCTTCCTCTCCCTCGTCTCCTTCTCTGCATGAGGCAGTAGTCTCTCTCTTTTTACATCACATCCAGGCCTCGTCAGGCAGGAGCACGGTGGGTCCAAGTCCTCCGCCTCCGGCTGAAAGAAATGTGATCCTGAGAAAGGAAATGAAGCACTTTTTGGGACTCCTTCTTTCCCTTCACACAATAAAAGAGACTTGAGTGAACCTGTTGACCAGGTTGGGTTCAGCGAACAGCACCTCTGGAGGGTCGGAGCATCACCGGCATCTTCCGTCAGCATATCATTAAATTCCTTGAACTCAAATGAAAGGACTTAAATGGAGTTCACGGTACGGTGACGTACCGTTCAATCGCATTCTATACTATTTTGTCAGGTGAAATATTCACCTCATGTGCTCATGTGCCCTCAGCAATATGGCAATAATCTCTCCTTTTATAAGCAGCAAATATTACACATTTTGACATTTTTAACTTTTATTTTGAAATACTCACCTTGTCCATTTTACTTCCTGCTGTTGTGTGACTGCTTATTCTCTTATATTGCTTTCCGTAATAACTACATGCAAAAGACAAATCATTTAGTTTTCTTACTGTCCTTGGAAGAGTATTATTTACAGTTATTTATTGACCAATCCTCGGCATAGTTACGTTTACTTATCAGCCATTAAGAAAATGATCCTCTCAAGCAAACAAACAGGGTGAAGAACCCTCGCTTGCTATCAACAGAGGACATCTTTCAAATCTCTCCTAATGAGTTTTCCTTTCCGGGGCTCCTTGAATCAGCCTGTCTAATCAATGATGGGAGTCTTAATACACTACAATGGTCTATGGATTAGTGAAGGTATTTAAACATTGGCTTTAATTAGAGCCCTTTCAAGCTCGCGGGGTGTTGGGGCGTGAGGACTCCAGCTGGCCGGCCCAGCGGAGGAGGTGTGGAGGACGTGACAGCTGAAGAAGAAGAAAGTGGAGAGAAAAGGGGGGGGAAACAAAAAGTGTGAGCAAGTCCTGTGGTGATGAAGGAAAGTCACCTTGTGGAGGTCCGACCGCTCATTAGGCCGAGAGAACGGAACACGGCCGCCTCTGCCCTCTCGCCTCCCAGACGCCGGCGCCCCGTTGCCCCAGAAATGAAGGAACCGGGTCGTTTGTGACCGTCGTCCATTGCAAACGGACTTTTCAGGTGTGACTGTGTGAAGGGTAATAAAACGATGCTCAATTATAGAGCCTCACCTGTCGTCAACGGACAGGTGAGGCCGTTTAATGAAGCCGGTGGCCCCTTCTCCCCGTAATGTTCTTATTCTCACGTCAAAGGGCACAAAGTGTGTGTGACTTTGTGGGATGCGACTGCCGAGCGCTTAGAATCACCTCGTAGAAACAGCTTGTTTACTCACGAAGGTGATGTCGAGGAATCAGTGTTTCATAACCGGTTAAGAAGTCAGTCACTTTAAACTTTTACTTCAGAGGTGAAAGATTAGAAAGATCTTTAATGGTTAACAATGGTTTAACAAGGATTTGATGAAACGATCCAGCTGCCAATGTGAATTTGTCGTTTCATAGTGAGAGGGAGAAAAAAAAAACTGTATTGTTTCTCCAACTTAACGGACAAATAGCGTTCGATTCCAGCGAACAGTAAGAGCATAAACCAAAGTAATGAACACTTGATTGCTTGCTATTGATTAAAACATTTGCGGTGAAAGGTGTGTTATTGGAGAGTCATGAACGCCATTTGTGATGATTCATCTCCGTCTCGCTCTGTTAAACGTTCGGCCGTAACGTAACCACCTTCGTCCCAGGAGCGGCTTTCTTTAACACGTCCTTTGGTGTTCATGTTCACTTTCAATCAAATACCTTGTTATCCCCCTCGTTATAATGGTGGAAATTGATTCAAGATCTGTCATTTCTTCTGTGCCATTTCCGGTTTTATTGAGCTTCTGTGAGTGCACATCTTTAGTACACGTCTTTAGTACACGTCTTTAGTACACGTCTTTAGTACGCGTCTTTAGTACAAATCATTAGTACATGTCTTTAGTACACATTTTTAGTACACATCTTTAGTACACGTCTTTAGTACGCGTCTTTAGTACAAATCATTAGTACACGTCTTTAGTACACTTCGTGGACTTGGGATTTGGGGCATTAAGTAGCACATTAATAAATGTACCGTTTGTTGCCAAATCTGACAAACTGTTTTAGAGCAACTCAACTTTTAACTCATCTTACATTACAGGTCAATTAGCTGACGCTTTTATCCAAAGCGACTTACATTACATTTTGAGGTTAGGTGTGTTGCTCAGGGACATGGGGGCAGCTGGGACTCGAACCACCAACCTTGCGGTTCCCAGCGCACCCTCCCTGCGCCTTATTAATGTGAATCATGATTTTTTGTCCCTTAGATGGACCTTTCTATCTTGCACCATTATTATGTTTCAGATTTACCTTGAATCAACAGTACTTTGAGAACGATTATCCTTTTAGAATTATAATATTATAGCTCTTCATTCTCTCTCTCTCAAAAGGCAGATTTAGTTAAAGTGAAGGACACATTTTTGGAAATTATTTTACCAGAGTTTAGGCGGGATCACCAGAATTTAGTTTTTTGGATCATTGTGGGGCATTTGCGTTTTCTTATGTGCCAAAGTATTTATTTCACTTGTATATCACCAGTAGTGTTCACTACACCCCAATACATCAGTGTAGGGCTTTAAAAAAAGAATCAAACCAGATTTCCTCGTAATTTACCATGAAAAATGACAAAAAAATCGACACAAAATGTCTCTTCAGTGCACAGGGCTGTTTCTCTGCGACGGATTGGCTGCTTACCGTGATTGACAGCTCATGGGAATCGTTAGAGCCTATAGAATTGGGCCATTTCCAGTATCCTAACGTTGACAGCACCAATCAGGATCACCAGAGCAGCTCCATGGGGAACGATAGGCGGACACGTCGCCTTTGGACCTTCCACCAATGAACAGAAGCTTCTAGAAGCTTCTGAGCGGCTAACAGGAAGTTGGCGTCTCACAGGCAAGCAAACACTTTGCTCGGCTAAATGCTGCGATAAGGGACATTTTACTACCGTCTGCGGCCAAAATGAATCCCTGTTGTGGATGTTCTTTGGTTCGACAAAGGTTTTTTCCGGAGAGGAGTGAGCCGTAACTTGACGTCATAGCTGTTGAATCTGAAGACTTTTTTTCTGTCGAGACGCTATTTTACTTTAGCCAAGGTAAGCTAGCGCTGAGCTACGAATGTTTTGACTACCGCTTGTCCAAGTTGTGTCACGTGAGTCATGACGTTTGGTCATTTGTGTAACAGTCGTGTGTTTTCAGTTGTGTTTGGAGCGCGTCCATTTGCCTAATACAGCACTCTGCTGCGTCACTTTATTCTTTGGTGGTTGGTTTATTGTTTGACGCTTTGAACGCCTCTCAGAAACCAACCCAGACTCTCTGGGCTCAGGAGCTCCTGCTCCCCTGGGGATGAACCCCCCCTTTCTGTTGGCTGCTGCCTTTCTTTTATACTTCAATCAATGTTCTTGCCTGTATTTAAATCTCTGCTTTATGTTTGGATCTTTTTAATGGTTTGATGGTTTTAGCACTTTGAATCGCCTCGTCGTTGGAATGTGCTGTTCAAATAAAATCGCCTTGCTTTTAGACCGTAATGCCCATTTCACAGGTGCCTTCCGCAGAAAGAATATTTTCAGGCCCACTTTATGTAAATGTTTTGACTAACCCTGACATGAACACGTCAGAAACGCAGAGTAAAACCCAATAATGCAACAGTAACAGAACGTAACACACATTTAATTCCACAGAGAGAAACTGTGGATCAAAGACGTTAAACAGCGGTGGCCGCTGAGCCCGACTACGCTAATGAGGTGGAACAAGGTCGTTCTGGTCCTTTGACTTGTCAGGAAAACCCACACAGCGACTGAGGCCTCATCAGGAGTCAGTGTGAGCCTCTAATCCCCCCCCAGGTTCCCTCACCACGACAACCAAGGACCCCTCAAAAACCTGAGGACCACAAGCAGGTACTACTATCGATCCCATCACCACCCCCCCCTCCTCTGCCTTCATTTACTGACCTCTATAAAGCATCTACATCGAATCTTAATTGGATATTGAAGTTCGTTAATTAAAACATTATCTCCGGCGAAACACAGCGGCTGGTCTGACGAGCTGATCAATGAGGATGAGGGGATGCTGTCTGCTCCGAGAACCGACGGGGGGGGGGAACGAAATCACACACTCCGGGCTCGAGAGCGGCAAATTAAAACGTTAAGAGGATTTCGGTCGAATCTCCCGCCCCTTTTCGATATCTTGCTGAGATATTTTGTTCATCAATGAGACTTTCAGGTCTCCTTTCATGGCTGTGGAGATAGCGTGTTGGTATTTAGTCTGCTCGGGATTATCGGCCCCCAGGTTTCTGGTAGACTGAGTGATGAAGATGCATTGTGGGCAAACCAAGGCCCTCAAACTTAACAAGACATCTCGCTCAGTGACGTGAAGGTTTGATGGACCGAGGCCTCTCGGAGTTAATGCCTCGATGCTTCTGCTGTCTCGTAAAATATATTTAATTTCATTGTGTACTTCCATGATTAAGTCAATAAATGTGGCCACTGATGAATGCCGTTTTATTTTAAAGTCACATGACGTCTTGGAAGCGGTGACATCATTTCAGCCATACTTTTCTCCGTTATAATTTGTTCAAATATTTCTGGTTTACTTTTTCATATTACGTCTTGCTTATTGCAGATTTCTCCAATATGCAGTAATCTCTGTAAAGATATCATGGTGCGACTCAATCCTTTCTCCTCTCAGGACATTTATTTGCTGAACAAACTATCAACACTGTGCTGCGACCTAAAAAAACGTAAAGAAACATAAAACCACAAAAATTCAGTTGATTCTAAAAGTTTCTCCTTCTACATAACGCGGAGATCTTCTCGAAGGACGTCTTCTCTCAGACACTGGTTGGAGTCGATTAGTAGTGAGTTTCCCACAGTGCATCAGGGCTGGAGATGCCCTCCCCCCCCCAACACCTGTCAGGTCGCACGCCAACCAATCGCCATCTGAGCTGTGTTCTCTGACGCCATCAAACCAGCTGCACAGGTAGATGCACAGAGAGACTCATGCAATCCGATTGTTACAGAGGAGGCGTGTGCGTCACACCGCATCATGCTAACGGCGCTCTGCAGCAGTGGAAGCTCCCGTGAGGAATCCCATCCTCTCTCTCTCTCTGCAACCAGCCCGTAATGAAGGTGCAGGTTGTTTTGCCTCATGGCCCTGATGGGAAAACGTCCTAAAAGCCCTCGTCTTTGAAGCGATGTCCCCTGTGTCTCCAGGGGGACGCTCGGGTGCCGCTCTTCTCCTTTCATTTCCCTGATGTGTTCAGGATTTCGGGGGAAATTACCAGCCGTCCTACTGAGGGCGATTTGTCTGCCGCGGCTCGGCGGCAGGCGCTGGACGGGGGGGGGGCCGGGACCTCTTTTTGATGGGATGTCATGCTATTCATTATGTCATTATGTAATTGTTAGCGTGATTAAGAGCCAGCGATCTAACAACCGCAGTGAAATAAAGCTCACTTCCTGCACACCAGCAACGACGTGGCGCTTCAAACTTTTTAGCTATTTTTAATTTTATGTTCACAGCATATTTCCCCTGAGCTTTGAAAGTAAAAATAGCCAAATAAACGTCTTTTGACGCGGAATGTCGTTTTCACGTCTTCTTAAAAAAAGGACTTTATGCACCTGGAAAACTGTTAGAAGTACGTTTAATTGTTTTCTTCCTAAAAGCTTAAAACAGAACAATAAAGTGTGCCTTATGCCTCCAGTGTGTGTGTGTGTGTGTGTGTGTGTGTGTATATATATATATATATATATATATATATATGTAACAGAGTTAGAAATACACTGTCATTTTCATGTATTGTATCTTATTTTTGGTTATTATTCAACAATCTTGTTGAACGTGTGTGTGTGAATTTTATTTTGATGAGTTAAATTTGCGGAAATTGCGATTCATCTCTCCTGCGCCTCCTCTGCTTCCGTAGTCCCGTTTTTCCTTCACAGAAGCGTTACTCTGTTGAAGGTAAGTTGAGGGAAAAACGACTATTTCGCTATGTTCTTAAATATAACTGTTAACATCAGCTACCATTAGCGTGGGTCACATGACCACGGTTCTCAGCTGTGGTGCGTCATTATTCTAGACGATGGAGTGGTGATAAAAGTATACGGTTGGTCATTGTTTAATTTCGCGCCGTTTGTACTCGCTACATCCGGGCGACCTGACGTAAACGTTCCCCTCTATAGACCCTGTGTGTAGGGAGCTGATGTGCGGAGACCAGAAGGCAATGTCTGTGTTTTATTGTCTTCTGCAGGAGCAAATAAATGCTGAAAAGATCAGTACCTGAGTACTTCCATGCCCTAAACACATCTGTTACATATGTATTGTAGACAGTGACGGTAGGTTGGTGAACATAAACACTTATAAAGTACTTTTACGTACAACAAATCCGCCCACACAATCCTCACACTGCAAGTAATGGATCAGACCAAAGACCTTCTGCAGGTAGAAGAAGCTCTGCCATCATCTGGTCCAGTTATTCGTGCTCTTCTGTCCCCTCTTGATCTTTCCCATTGAGCTTCAGCTGAAGGAACTCCACGCTGCACATGTAGTGATGGGGTGGAGGTGGAGGGTGAAGGGGAGGTGTGGACGCCCCCCCTCCCCCGCCCCCATCTCCCACCTGTCTTCTCCTGCCTCCACCCGTCTCATGCCGCCTCTTCTCCCCTTCGTTCGCTGTTCGTTTTTAAAGAACATGAAAGTGCTTCATCTCCCTTTCATCCCCTTTGTTTCGTTGCCCTCCCTTGTGTCACCGCGTTTATTCAAAACCTCTCTAAACAGCTGAGGGGGATCTGCTGCAGGTCTTGCTGCAGTTGTTGATCTACTGAAGACCCCTTCAGACCGGTAGTGGAAACATCAAAGTCCGCAAATATAATAAAAGCCCTCGAAGGATTTGAACGGAGGCGCCGTATTTTACATTTATGAACACAATTCACCCTTCACAGATATGTGGGGCAGGCGGTCTGAACCCACAGGTGATGGTGTAAACCAATTAGGCAACTGTAGACGGATGGAGGCGCCGCGTCCTTCTAATGATGTCTTGATGCTAATCGCATGCAGAGATCTTCTTTAATTCATTACGTTTAGTAGAGTGATACAATCCCTTCGCCTCCGGCGCCCGCGGTGGCTTTTCCTCGCTTCCATCGACCAGCTGTGGTCCCGTCACGCAGCGGCCAGGGTTGGCCCGAGGCCGCCTCATCACATCTCAGAAGCCCCGTCCATAATTGAGCGCTCGCAATCGCTCACGAGTCGGTTGCTGCGGTGCGGCCTTTGCGAGGAAGACTCTGCTGTCTCCAGCTTTTCTTCCTCCCGCGTCGTGTCCCCGGAAGAGACAACACCCGTCGAGCTGCGATGACGTGAAGCGAGGCGCTGGGCAGAAGTCCGGGGTTCCACTCGGTGTCTTCATGTGGCCTCCAGTGTGGAAACATGAACCTCAGTCAGTGTTTTCCTCTCCCCTGTGTGTGTGTGCTGACAGGCCCTCGTCTCCTTCCTCCTCCCCCGTGTGACTAAGCTTGGGCGGCATCTTTAAATAAAACCGGTTGCATAAGAATGATTAGTGTCGAGCTTCCTGCCCTTACTAAGGTCATAAAATGAATCCATAAAGCACCAAAAAGGACCAAACCTGCTGTGATATTCAGCTGCTGGGTCTTAAATGTCAGCAGCAATATTGAAGTGGTTGCAAACTTAAGAACAAAGGAGGGGAAGTCCGACCAAAACGATGCGCCTGAATCATCTTTTGAGTAATGCATAAAAATGGATTTGTTTTTGCCGATCAATGCAGTGCGAGAATCTGCCGGCCCGAGAAGGATCAATCTGCCGAGCCGCGTGCAGACCGAGGAGCAATGGCGCCCAATCACTCAAACCCGCCCCCCCCCCCCCCCACAGGCAGCCGCACGAACACATCACGGCATAATCAGGATTCACCTGCATTGCAAACAGTGCATTATTGATTGTGAAAATAAGAGGGGCTGCACAGACAAACACCGTTTATTGCTTTGTAATGTGCACATATTGTAATATTGACTTCGGCGGTTTAATTAAACAAAGAAGTTGTTTATTTCTTTTTTTGTGGTGATGTGACCTCCTACTTTCATCTCCAGCTCACGGTCGACAAAGAAAAAGGCTAATTTCATTTTCATATCCTCCTTTTTTTATTGTCTCGTTGATGCCGGGGCGAACCTGAGGCGCCAGCAGGAATTATTGTCCCTCTCTGCACATAAACATTTCATTAACTTCATTTCATAAACGCACTCCTTCTTCTTATCTTAGTCCCCGATGTTTTTTTCTGCAGTTCTTCGTTTGTCAGCTGCCGGGTTTAATTTATTAATTATCTGCTTCCTCTTCCCTGTGAGGTTGCTGATTGCACGTTTTCTGCACGTACGGCATTTGCAAACAGAAGTTTGGACCATGATATTTTCTTTGTGCACGCAATTATATACGAGAAGGAAGCAGAGAATAATAGAAAAAAGGCAAGCAACTATTTACATTTTTTTTATGCATGAGGTAATTAGCTTAAGCTGTTAAATATTTAGGATTCATACAGTAGAATTGAGCATAACGGAAAGCAGAGACATTGACCTGAATCCATTTCATTTATCTGAAAGACCAAACTGGGCGATGTGGACCGAGACGCACTTCCAGTTCTTTTTGATCAGTCCATTGAATGTCAAATGGTTTATTCCGTCCCTCACACATTTCAAACGTCTTACTTGATTCAGGCACAATTTACAGCTTTCTGAGACGTTTTATTTTGTCTCAGTACTGTTGTTCCTCTCATGCGATCATCAAATGCTTCAGCTTGAGCTGGTGTTTCTCTGCTATGAACTCCGTATGCTCTCTCTTGCACGTCCAGGTAAGACCGATGCATCTACATATCTACAACTGTAGCTCAGCGAGTGGAAAATGGAGCGGGTGTTCATTTCATACAAACTCTGATGCAAGAATTCTTCTATTCTTACAGAAATCTTCTTACTATTATCCCCATGAAAGAGAACAAGCTTATTCAATATTTTTAAAACGGCAATCTTTGCAAAGCTCGAGCCAAATCTTCCCTTCACCTCCTCTCCCTTAAACTCAAACTGTGTCCTTTCTTTCACACGAGTAGCTCTGGGTTACCTGGCTCTCCCTGCAGGCCCATTAATTAAACACCTCCGGAGTCATGGTCGCTGCTGGACTGCATTCATGATGCTCATTAACTCCAACAAATGAATGGCGGAACAATTCAATTCAGAGACATCTGAAGATGCCTTTCACCAAGGGGCCCTGTATTGATAGCAGGCAATTTCCCATCTCATTTGCCAGGAGTGGGCTTATTGAATATGAGCGGACGGGGAGGAGAGAATTGTGGTTCCTTTACACTTCAGGAAGGCCGCGGTATCTTTCAGGTCCGTGCAGGCGTCCCCGTGCATCACACATGGCCCTGGGTGGACTCTTTGTTGGGGATAATGTGTTTTTAAAAGCCTTCCTTTTCACTTGGCCCGACAGCAGGATTTCCCATTCAGCGCGAGTCCCTTAACTCCCCGCCAACGAGACAATTGCATTATTTCATTTTTCAGAAAAAGACCCGCGGCAGCGCTGTGCCACTCATCCCTCTCCTCCGCTGGCAGGGAACGTCTGTCCTCTCCTAACCACTTTTCTCTATTCGGTTTCCATCGATAAAAACAGGGGCGGATAACCACGTATAATCCCTTCAATCCCTCCCTGATCTTATCTCCAGGATCTATTTAAATGCAAGCCTTTACACCGGGGGTAGTTGCTCCCTGGTCGAACCGTCTCCTGTGGGCAAAAGCACCGGAGCAAAGGCGACAGATTAAAGTGTTTGAAGCTGTCACAAAAATGTCTAATTGGCAAGATTTTTGTGTAGGTTTGAATGAGCAGAAAGAAACCTGGCCGGAGGATACGAATCACCTTCCAACGCAAGATGCACCTCTCTCAGGTGGGAACATTTGAAGGACTAACTTCTTTCAAGGGGGTGACATTGACAAGCATCCTGCAGAAGTACCGCAGAAAAGTGCCACGTGGTTTGGAGTTATGACCCTTCTGAGAGGTTACCTTTGGTTTTATTCAGTGGCGAACATCTGACGAGGACGATGGCGCCAAACCACACGCGCTCAGGTTCTGCCCGAAGCTGCCACCTGTTAAGGGGGAGTTTTTTAAGAAAGGTGGGGTTTCTGTAAATTCCGTTCTTGAGCGGCTTTGTGTGTCTCGAATAACTTGTGATGTCACGATTTAACCATTTTAAGGTTGGTTAGGATCTTTGTGACCATCATCACTGGTTTGTTTCTGCAGTCCACTGACCTTTCCCCTCTGCCCTCCCGTTAACAGAGCGTCTTCTCCAGCGAAGCTGCGTAGTTATGGATGTCTACGTTGTTGCCGGGGCAACACGATGGGTCGGGGACGTCTGGAGACTCTAATCCGACTTTTCTGTCTAAAAGATCTGATTTTAAAAAAACTATTTTTCCCACGGTCGAAGCGAGCAGCTTTATATTGATCCTTTCTCTACATCTTTTGCACTCCGCTTCTTCTTTTAATATTTGAGCAGTCTAAAGGCAGGTAATAGACTGGTGGTAAAATATATGGACGAGCCTTTAGGGTAGGAGCCTAATGAGGAGGAAAGGAAGCAGGGTGGAGAGAAGAAGAAACCGATGAGAAGAGTTATTGTGCCAACGTGTAACGCAAAGGACGAAGGGAAAGAACGTGATAAACGGGAACTGCATCTTTTAAGTAAGCGACAAACATGTAAACGTGGTCTGTATCTCCGGAGGAAACCGACTGAAGTGTTCTGAGGAAGTAAAGGACACCAGGACGACAGAGGATGGTGATGAGCGGACCATGTGATCACATGATGCTGGGATAATTGTAGTTTTCCAGACGGGCCGTTGACGCTCTTCAATGTTTTGACTCGGTAAGAGGCATTATTAGCCGTGTCTGGATCTCCATGAAAAGATACCGCCTGTCACGTTGGACGCCGAGCTACGGCTCCAGAACGACAATTTCCTTTTTGTTTCCGCTCTCATCAATTTGACATGTTTTCTCTGAGGAGAAAACTAAAGCCTGGTTACTTCTGAACACATATTCTGTTCTCGGGCTTCATCTGGTCATGTGAACGAAAAGGCACCACATAGGATCACTGTTTATGTTCCGTGCCTCCTTCAGGTGACGCGAGTGGGCCTTGAGGGTGTTGGGCACCAGCCCAATCCAGGTGCTTGGCTGCCCTCTGCAGCATCTCTCTAACCTCAAGCCGCATTGAAGAGGGTTTATTTTGCTGATCACGCATCCGTTTTCCGCTTCCTTCTCACCTGGGACGTGAGTTTGAGCCGAATGTTGTAGCGTTGACTCCTGGTGCTGGAATTATTCAGCACTGAGCCTCGCACCAGGCGGTCAGGTGGAACAGGTCACGGAGGGTGAGAATCGTATTCGGGGACTACTCAACGTGGCGGTCGATCCTTCACAAAGGCTGTCTGAGCAGTCGTAGCTTAGCATCAGCCATGGTCGACCGTCGAGGGCAGCGATCCGGCTCTGCTCCGTAAACTCTCGTCAGTGGTTTCAGATGTTTGCAGCTTGACATGGTTGGTTGTGGAAAAGTGTTACCTGGAGATGCACTTGCTGAAAGCAAAGCCTGGAGAGTTAAACTAGCATTATTAGCACCTCTATGCTAGCTACTGAAGGTATACTACGCACTTCTTTTGTCTTCTGTTCTCCATGGTGGTCATTCACTTTTGCACTGATCTCCTCTGAAATTTCTTTTGGAGTTTTCCAAAATAAATGGATCATTTTTTTCTGCCTTTGTGTCCTGATACTTCACTAACTCACACTAGAAAACACTAGAAAAGATCTCTCCGACGTTCCTACAGTCCCCCCCCCCCCCTCCCTTTGCCTGTTTGTCTACAAAATGAACTGTTGTATGTTGTTTGACACCTGATGGGAATGTTTGCTGGTTGAAGCAGCGGCTTCACTTTACCGAGTCCAAATGACCCGTTGGAGCAGTTTGGTTATTGGACTCCTGATCGTCTCCTTCAATTAGGTAACGATGTCATGTTAATGGCTCGACTTTCCACAGGCCGACTTGTGCGCACATTATTTTTCACATTTGGTAGGCGAGATGATTCGATGGGAGGTCGGCGCCCGGCAGCTCGTCCCGCAGGCCTGCTGCATTCCAATGAACCCGACGAGCAGCGACCGAGGCCTCGCTGATTGTTGGTTTTGTTGTTCAATTTCATGTACGAGCAGAGCATCTCCTGTGAACAAGCGCTGACTCATGAACAGCAGCACTCTCAGGTAGGTTTAGTGGACCCAAACAACTCAACACCAAATGTTTATTTGGACTGGTCATGAAACCGTTGCTAGACATTAATCCAGTATAATCACACTATGCCGTTTAATGTGCTTCAAATAGACATGCAACACATCACTTTTGTGTAGACCTTTTAAACAGAGAGCTGGATAATGTCAATTGTAGGTAAATAAGTTATAATAGGATTTAAGAATATAGGAAATTGTTCCAAATGATGATCAAGGCAGGATGGTTGTTGGGTGAGTGTGCAGCACGGAAACGGTAAAATAAAGACAAAGATGTCGTTGACAAATACAATGATTGCACAAATGACTCCAGACAGGAAGCTCTTCCTCTCACTCTCTTCTTATTGCAACCAGGCTCTTACTTTTATAGTCTTGTTATAGGTCAAAGACATTGACGATGACATTCTACTCACCAACGCGATTGAAGAGCGGGACCAGGAACCACGAGCCGGACTTTCAGGAAGCTGATCACGTTTTATTACATTCGACCGGCTGTACTTTCACTACTCAAAGACAGTTGTCCCAACAATATGTCATGACTGTCGGTAAAAGAGGAAGAACTCCTCGTGCTTCTCCTGCAGCGGCGAGGAGGAGAAAAGTTACACCTCGGATATTTTGTCATATTCAAAAACTCAAAAATGGACCACGATCTCAGCAGACACCTCTGTTGGGTAGAGATGGGAGGAAGACTACAACACTGGTAGCATCACACGGGGGGGGGGGGGCTTCATCAAACTGCTCAAGGAGTCACCCCCCCCACCCCCCCCACCCTCCTCCCATACTCCCCCAGGATCGCTTAGACTGACCTAAATCCAACCAATCTCTCTGTTGCCACCCACCCCATCACCCGATCGATAAACCCTGGCCCTCGTTCTATTTGACAAGCATCTACATGGGGGGGGGGGGGGCAGGCAATCGCTAAGCACCGGCAGGTATATGATATTGACCAGGGGGGGAGATAAGGCTTAGCCTATTCAATCATGCAGGGGAGATTGGGCCGGCGAGGTTTAGGGCTGGAGCTGCACATCCTCTCCAGCAGTAATAAAGAGGATCAACAAACACACAAACAGACAAACTCCTGCTGCCTGTGATGCTTGACAAGTTACCGACGTGGCGGATTTGCATCGCGCTCTACGGTTATGACAAGTGACTAAAGGACCCCGACTCGTGAAAAATCCCCTAGAAGTCGATGTGTAGAATTTGATTTGCCTTAAAATGATGCAGGTAGGAACGGAAGGAAATGGTCTCAGTCGATTTGGTTCTTCGGCAGAACAAGGCCCGCCCTCATCCCAGCAGCGCCCAATCAATACTTCGCCCATCAGACTTAATGAGTCACTTTGCAGGGGGGGGTGAAAGTTCGCCTCGCGGTTGTTACATTTCTACGGATGTTTCAGAAATGTGTGATTGTCTGCAGTTACTGACGTGTGTGTCTTTACGTTTTGGTTCAGTTCCCTACCAGGAATCTTATCAGCGCATTTTGACTTGTTCCCTCAACATCCTGATGGACCTGGAGATCAGATTCTGGAGGTCAAAGGACCATATCTCAGGAATGCTCAGAGTACAAACATACATTCGTTATATTAGGAGGCACTTTTCAAATACCTTGTTTGTGAATACCGTCACTTCACTCTCTGCCCCGTTGACCTCGATGTCGAAGCTTCTCTCCGATGTTTGGAAATGATATTTGTGGAGATTTGTCGCGGGGCCGCAGCAGCTGAACTGCCGGAGTTTGACTCGAGCGGACTGGAGACCAGCCAAGAGGTTCAGTCGGGGCCATTTCTTTAAATAAGACTGGGGCCACAGCTGAATGGACAGTTGGATAATAATCCGGCCTTCCGGCAGCCTCACTTGCTGTGGAATCACCTGGATGTGTGTAGATGAAAGCAGGTGAGGCGTGCAGACCTCCACAGGTAATGAATCTATTTCTGAGGTCTGCAGATTGGATTTCCTGTCTGAACGCTCAGCGTGTCAGAAGCCAAAAACATTCTTTAGGGTCATCAAAATATCTAGTAAAAAAATGCTGATGACTGGAACACAAGCCGCCGCCGAGACGGCCATTAATCCTCATAACAGGAATTAACTTTCATTTCTGAACATCAGTATTTATTAGTCAGCTTGTGCGTCTCGGTGTCCTCGCGTGCGTAATGAGAAGCAGCCTGAGGCGGAGATGGAGGTCATCCAGACGAAGGGAAACTCTCTTCAGTCACTGGAGGAAGACTGAGCGGATGAGTGCCTTGCTCAGCGGACCATCTGTAGGGGTTCTACGTCACAAGATGAAACGCGGGGACGACGTGGTCAACGTGCTGTCATGTGCTCGATGCAGAGATCCGGCACCTCGTCACACTCAGATTATTCTCTCTCTTGATTTTGTGTCCAGTGAGCGAGTCGCGGTTTGTCACTTGGAGGAGGCCCATCACGTGAGGCTGGGTCTATTTCCTGGAGGCTGTAGGTACCGGAGCAGATCTGGTGCACACAAATAATAGAAAACATCTCCGCTGTGGTAAACACATCTGAACGTTTTCATGTTTTTGTTTTGTAAAATGGCCATCAACATTATATCTACTTAATAGATACACACACACACACTCTGTATATGGTGTGTGTGTGTGTGTGTGTGTAGGAGACCAAATGAGTGACCATCAACTCGTACTTTCTTGCTTCCAGATGATGTCCCAGATGATTCCTGCTCTTATCATTTCCTCGGCTCTCACACTGACTTCCTGCCTGTCGGCCGCCTGTCCGTCACGGCGTGCTCGTACAGAGAGGCTTAATTACATCCGAGAGGCACAGTTGCACGATGAGATTTGTACCGTTGATTGTTTTTAACTTTCTTCTTTTACTGGAAAAACAAAATAGAAAATAATACTATACATTTTATTTGTTTTACTTTGAAATTCACCAAAAGTAACCATTAGGTAATTCTGAATGTGGACATTTAAACATGATATTCAAGAAAACCTGTCATACAAAAGACATCTTAATGTATGTAAAGTTTCATATCGATATCTAGTAGATCGTTCGTTTACCGCGTTCCCAAATAGTGTCTTCAAAATGTTCGTTGTTCTACATTCGTCGTTCTGCTTCATGTAAATCTGTTTTTTCTTCTAAATGTGAGCCAGTAATTCTCACATCGAACAAACTGCAGTTTCATCTTTATGTTCGTATTCACATCACTCGTCTACGGATTCATTTAAACGCTGCGTAGATACAAAGTATAAAAAAGTATTCTGATCATTTATGCCAATGAGCTCATGCTTGATACGATAATGCCTCATTCACATAATTAAAGATTATTTTTCTCAATAAATTTGAGCAGGAAAAAGTGTCTTAATGTGAGCAATCAAATGGGGGAAATCTGTCCGTTAACTATCTTGTATTTCATCCGTTGGACCTGTTTTCCTTCCTCGTGTGAAACGAGACTTTGTTCGGTTCCACATGAGAATAAACCGCTTCTCTCATGGTTCGCCGTCTGTGTTGCTTCCAGACGTCTTTTTTCCCATAATGCACTTGTGGCTGGCACCCTGCTGAGTTTAAGTCAATCGTATTATTCAAAAAAGTGTAGTTTTTACATCTAATTCCTGCTTTTTTTTCTTCTTTTTCATGAAAAAGAAAAAGCGCCAGCGCCAACTGCGCCAGCAGTTAAGAGAGCGCCAGGGATGAAGCGAGATCGTGATCTCTACGATACGTCGCACTTCCACAGGCTCCTGTCGGTGCCTCGCTCCATCCAGCTGACCCCCCCGGATGGTCCGACAGATAACGGGCCGAACAGGCTGAGGGGACTTGCCCCCTGCAAACCCGTGTTTGCCTGAACGTGTCGGGCCTCGGCCCCCCCATATGTGGGGGTCAGTCCCGGGTGGGCTCGGAGGGGGTGTCACATGCTCCCTTTTCAGGCTGGACACAAACCAGCAGGACCCCAGCTGCTCTTCAGCAGCATCTCTGGGTCTTCAGCCTCCGTTTGAGTTCTTTTTAAACTCCCGTTAAATGTTTAATTTGTTGACTTTGTCCAAAGGTGGAAAATCCACCACCTGATCATCAATGTGCAACGGAACTCTGGTACCAAACCGGGGAACAACCCTCTAACTGATCCTCTCAGCAGCACACCTTTCTTCTTCTTTCTTCTACCGAGTATTGGAGTATTTTTTCTCCTTGGTTCTACATAAATATTCCTGCTACAACGATCTCCAGGGAAGAAATACTGAAACACAACACATTTGTCCAATTAAAAAGCCCTCTTTGATCCCCCCGTTAATCTTCTCAGGCTTTGCCAGTAAAAACCTGTTTTCAGGCATAAAGGAGAAACGCGGTCATTGTGGGAAAATGTCGGGCGCTCACGAACGCACAATCGCACACAGACGCGGGCGAACCACCAAGGAGCCTCCCTCCGGACACACACACACAACCACAGTGTGTCGCAGCGTGCGCGAGCTGCATGATTCATGACGTCTCTTATTCCACTTTGACCTACAGAAAGGTGTGACCCACTTTCCTCCCCCCCCCCCCCCCGGTCGGTGTGTGAACAGGACGCATCAGCAGCTACGTCCTACTTCACTCCTTCGCTTCCTTCCTTCCTTCCTACTTCTGCTGATTCATACTTTGATGCACAGCAGGTCATGTTAAGCCCCCATGTTAAGCCCCCCTCCTACATATTGGATAGACGGATCGTATCTTGTTGGTTGTCTAGAGCTGAAAGTGGAAAACATCCATCTGTGCTACAAGCCTGTTGATATCGGGGTTTGACCCTTGACCTCTTGACGTGGTAACTCCCCCCCCCCCCCCCCCCCCCTCTGAGGGACGCCAGCAGAGGGATTAGTGGTCTAAGGAAGAACAAACGGAAACGGCATCACAGACGCGACTGCGTTCAGCGTTACGAAGCGAAACGTGCGACTTGGATTCTAATCCGACACCTTAAAGCTCCAGATGCACGTCTGTTTGTTGCTGTTGCTACCAGTTAATTAAAATACATACTTTTATTGGCATTACAAAGGTAATTCAATCAGAACCCTGGCTTTGCACTTTATTTAGTGGATGTGTTATTAACTCGTATGTCGGCGGCGTGACAAAGAAAACCTTCTAATTAGGTTTTTTGGTGAGTCTCATTTTTATTTAGATTAAGGAAGAAATGTTTCCATTGTGTTTCATTCCTATTCTGTTGCTGGGAGGCAGAGAGACGCATGAATAAATCATATCTTCGAGTCTTTTGGTCCCGTTCACCATGCATACTAAATAACAATCATTTATACATTTGATTTATGAATAAATAAATCGCTCCTTTTTAGCGCAATCCTGCTTAAGTTCCCAACGTTTGTCTTCGGGTAGAAAAAGAATCACACATTCAACGCAATAATGTACCAACTGCCAGCATGACGTCACGTTTTGTCTCGTTCAACCGAACAAACTGCTTCTTCTGACTGCAGATTGGCGGATATTGAATCATTCGCACTGACAATACACGAGATTATCGCTTGAGAATAATTCACCCGGGGGGGGCGTCCTAAGATCAATGAATCTGATCGATTCAACTCCGACTATTTCATTTAACAAGTGACACAGAAACAAAGCGCCTCTACGAGGAGAAAGCTGCAGCCTCCGTGCAGAGAAGGTCGCAGTGAGATCTGGATTCATTCACTCATCCTGGACCTGCATGGGAGGCAAGTCCACATCCTGCAAAGACATACGAGACACCGGAACAGAACCAATGAGAGAGACCAGCAGATATTCGCTTTGTGTCCAAGAGGATTCTCTTCTGAAAGTCTCTGCGTTACTTTACGGCCTATTTCTCCCCCTCAGACGTCTCTCTCAAGTCTCCCGTTGTCTCCGTCTTTGCCGGCGAGGTGAAGCGGTGGGTCCCATCTGGGCCGGCATCTGTTAGCTGACTGTCGCCGCTAAATCCGGCAGCGCCGTCAGACGAGCGAAGAGCCTCAAGTCTTTATTGTTGCCGTTTCATTCGTTCGCTCACTCTCTTTTCTCTGCGTCGTCCCCTTTGTCTTTTACTTCCTCTCGCTCGTTGTTCTTCCTCCATAAAGCCAAACCGTCCCAATGTCTCTCTCTCTGACACACACACACACACACACACACACACACACAATGAGTCTCCTGACCTTGATTCTATGGAAACTATTAATCAGCCTCACGCTAATGAGTGTTTACAACCCTCCCCGGTGAGAACGGGACCCTCGGCATTAACTCCACATCCTGCCCGAGTTGGACAGCTGTGATCATTTACAGTATTATGAACCTTAAGCAAACACAACTCAGGTTCTTGGAGGCGCCGTTAATTAGACAAACAGAAGGGGTCAGGACGGGTAAGTGTGATCCTTTAGAACGGCGCATCGGGCACATCTTTGTGCTCATTGTGTGCATGTTGCTTTGTGTGTTTGTGTAAGCTTGTCGGTTCCTGTGGTCGATGCCACGTTACCTGCTGTGGTCCAGCCCTCTGTTGCCGCGGCGACGTGCAGAGGATACATTCCTTTTACAGCTTGATTCATTTATTTCCCTCATTGCGCTCATTCCCGCTCCCCGGACCGGCGTGTTATTCACGCCCGGCGTGTGTGACGCGGACCTTGAAAGCAACAAGGAGCATCAGACACCTGCTACAGATAAACGCTGCCGCCTCTTTTCTCTGGAAATGTGATTAGAGAGCAGGAGGCGAGGAGGAGGAGGAGGAGGAGGAGGAGGAGGAGGAGCGGCTCCCGCGTATCCGTGTCCCAGCAGCCGCAGCGTGCGTCGCCGCCCCGATGTACCGGACACGGCGGATGAGAGGGATCCGATTAGGGGCTGCGCGTGCACAGCAGGGAGCACGACAAGGCCGTTTGGGCTCTGAGCGATGAAGAAGCAGCGTGGCGGCGCGTGTTTTACGTGTGAAGGAAGTTCGGCGCTTTGGAGGCTCGCCTGGGGGAGGCCGACCTACATGTGTCGTCAAAGAGACTCAAACCGCCTCGGTTCACGCATTCAGAATGAGATTATCAAGGATTCAATCAAGCAATAAATACATTTTAAGAGGTTTCTGCACGGTTGGCCGGCCGTCACGAGAGAAAAAACCACCCTAACTAATCGATGGAAAAACATTGAAGCCAACGGGATGAATGTTGAAATCATGAATTAGAAATACGTTCACATTTCACATTCCTGTAATGTAGATAGTGAATAAGTTAAGGGGCTGCATGTCGTATGGATCTTTAGTGGGGGGACTGTAGCATATAACAGTATTAATGTCGTTTTGCAGGGTTTGCTCGCCCACCGTGTCTCAGAGGGAACGTTGAGCAGCACGAGCTTCTGTACCCGGTGAACCCGTCTGGCTCTCAGGAAGCCGCCTCGTCGCCTCCTTCATTATTCTCCTGCCTTAATGCCTGAATGTAAAGGGGTTTTTTTGCCTACCATTGACGCTCTTTTAGAGGCCGTGGAATCGCAGGTGAGATGACACGTTCAACCTGCCTTGACGTGTCCAAATGCTGCTGTTAAAAAAAGGCCTTTTGCTTGTCAAATTTTCTAAATTAACTCCAGTTTAAGAATGAAAAAGAAAGCTCTCCCTCCATTAAAGACGAGCAGCTCATCAGGCCGAGAGGCTTCCAGCCGCTCTGTGCGCCTCCTCCCAGCTAATCACCTGTCCAGCCCTCATTTCATTCTCTCACTTTCCTCCCTCATCTTGTCACCCCCCCCACGTCCTCCCCGTCTCCCTTGTCTCCCCCTCGGAGGCGCTATCTCACACGCGGGTTGAATGCGACGTCTTCGTCCTGGGGGGGGGGGCCGGGTTGCGGTTGAATCCGGGCTCTTTGTCGTGTTCTTCCAGGTCGCCTCTCGGTGCCGTCGCCTACCGATCATTGTTGCTGCATCACGACAAATCAGTCGTAACGCGGACGGAGCGTCCAGATTCCGCAGTGATTTAGGCGTAATTGGAATCTAACATCTGTAATTGAACACGTGGTGGGAGGGGTGATGGATGCGCGTGTGACGCGCCGCCCACACGGACGGGTCCGTTGGGCTAATTGTCTGCCAATAACCGATCATTACAGTGTGATTTATGTATCTTCTCCCCCCCCCCCGTGCGAAGGGTCCCACTGCACCTTTCCAGATGTATTACGCTTCCTGCAGCGAGGCCTCCTGGGACTAGTTTGGCACAAAGTGGAGCCGTCCTTTAACTGATTTATCTCCAGCTCAATCAATACGATGCTAAATGGGTTTTCCTTGCTGGTCATACGCGCCCCCATGCGTTGGTTTAGTCCGGTCGGGGGGAGGGGGGGGCAGGAGAGGACAGGCCACTCGGGGGGGTCACCTGTTGGGGAGTTGTTGCTGTGCTCGTTGTGAGTCTGTGTGATTCGAGCTTTTGGATTGTTGTCCTGCTCCACTGCGTCATTGTGCGTTTTACTTGATAAAGCCGCTGCCTTTGTATAGTAGACTTCCTCCTGAGACAATGCGATTGTTATTTTCTTTCTATTAACCTCCGGTGCCCGACGGCAGAGCTAGAAACCTTCATTTATGCAGAATTACCACGAGTAGACAATGCGGGTATCCACTTGGTAGGTTGTACAAATACAACATGCAGGCATTCTGTAACACAACAACCAGGAAACCACAACTTGCACCGGCCAGGATCTGGCCTACTTTCATTTCTATGAAGATAAATACATAGTTTATGTTGGATCTGTACTGAAGTATGGAAAGTAATCAAACATTAGCTTTGCACTTCAGCCATTCATACTTCAGTTGTTGAAATGGAAAAAGTGTTTTGAGTCTAATTATTATCCACCAACTGGGAATTAAATTTAATTAATAGTGACACCAATTTCAAGGCATGTCATCCTGTGTGAACATCCAGTGATCGAAGCCAACTCACAACTTTGTTTGCGTTACTAGTCGAAAGCACTCAGTTTCTCCTTTTGGTTGGTTGGTTACTCATGAGTTGTGTTTTTAATTATTTTATCAAGTTAAACGTTAAACTAGAGAAGGAACCAACTCAATCCAGTTATCTTCTAGCGAGCATCTAGATATCCGGCAACGTGAGCTGGAGGTCAACACGTCTATGGCTTCCCTTGTTGCCGAAGGGCGAGGCGGCCATTCAGAAGCTCACACTACGGCAGCTAACTAGCCGGCAGCTAACTAGCCGGCAGCCTGTCTCCTCCCGGCACGGTAGATGAAGACAAAGCGTAAAATATATCCGTACTGCAAAGGAACCTAAATGACGGAGGATATTAGAACAGGACATTTGGAGACAAGCTAGCTGGGGCGGGATTTAGTCTTTTAGCATCTGGAGCTACCGCTAGCTGTGAAGGTTGAGAAGAACGCAAAGGCTGTGAGCTCCTCCGCGGCTAAGCGGTTAGCTTTCAGCGCTAATAGGATGGAGGAGCGTTGATTGCGTTCGGTGTTTTATCCGGCCGAGGCATTAAAGAGCCGTGATTATCCTCGAAGCGCTAATTGTGCTGACGAGCATATCGAGTCACGGGTAGCGTTGTAATGATGGTAAACATGTCGGTTTGTGTGTCAGGATACTGTGTGCTAATTAAAAAGCTGTGTGTGTTGAGATAAGTAGATTAGTCACACAAAACAAAAGAAAAGGTGTGTTTTTTCTTTTGCAAACTCGCCGGCCTTAATAACTTATTAAGCAACACACCGTTAAATTTTGTTAGGATCAATACTCTTCATTGCATATTCTGTGCGGACGATACAATCGTGTGTTTTGGTCTTTTTTTCTACATATTATTGGGAGTGGATGCACGTCTGTAAGCGTTTGGTCGCATTCTGATAGATGCAGGCAAATGGTGAATCTAATGAATTTTGTAACGTTTGGCCTCAATCTGTTCACAAACAGACAGCTTTTCAAACTCCAAACACTCCATATGGGACACGTGAGGGGGGATACAAGGAGGTCACCGGGAATCAGGAACATTTATTACCAAAATATGTTCGACATACGAGGAATTTGACTTTGGTGCATAACATCAGACAGTAAGACAACACAATGCAAGAAAATGGCATCAGTAACTATGATTGTGTGTACACATGTTGAGCTGTAGAGTCTGTCCACAGGTCTGCATGCTCGTGGATTCTCTCTACATCCACTGAGGGCCGACTCAACTAAAAGTATTGATTCTAGCCGTTTTGATACAGAATGTATTTATATTATCTTGACTAACTCAAAAGCTTCCTCTTTGTCTTCTGCTTCTTCTTCCTACACATCACATTAAATCCAGATAGAGAATATTCTGAACAGCTAATAGAGTAAAAGCGATCAATACTTCAGGTATGAGCGATCGGGTTGACACGACTAGACGATCTATCTCTATAACTATCCAATCTATTTGTCTTAGCGCTGCGTGCCCGCCTTCTCCTCCCCCCTCCCCTCTCTCCCCCCTTTTCCCTCCCAGTTCTTCATTCGGCTCTTTAGGGGAAAACAAATAAAACGAAGCTCTGCATCACGACTCTCTAATTACTCATTTGAAAGCGCAGCTTCTCACAGTTTACAGGCCAAACACGAGTGAAACGGAGGGCAAAAAATGTCCCGCATAACACGGGCGGGAACATCACATCCATCTCGTGCGCCGTGAGTGTGCAATATATCAAGTGTTGGATTTAGTGCGTGTGTGTGCCTAAGTGTGTCCATTTATCCGTCCCAGCGAGGGTGTGTGTGTGAATATAATATCACCCAGTAGAACAAATGCATGCCGGCGTGGGGTAAATGCACGGGGGGGTCTGTAAGGCTGCATCAGCATCTACATCACTGCCAGAGTGCGTTCAGATACACACACACACACACACGTGCACGTTCTCCAACGCCGTCGTTTGATGCTTCAGGGGCGACCGATCGCGTTTGCGGCCAAAAAGCGAAACGAGTGACGGCGGCTTCACATTTTAATGTTTCACAATCTTCTAACACTCAGAATGAAATCAATTAAAGTGTATTTCTCCGTGACGTTGAGTTGTCTAAAGCCAAGTCTTAAAGTGGAGTTAAATCAAACACTTGATGAACAGATAGCTAGTAGACCACCAGATGAAATCCAATCATCTTCCATCGTATTGGCATTCAGGGGGGATGAAGACGTTTCTGAAACACGTCTGAATCAGCGGCTCTCATCGGCCTCGTGACTCATTGCGACGCCTCCTCTGCTCTGCTTGTTCCTGGTTGTGCTGATGCCACGGCTCCCCCGAGCCTTCTCCTGCAGTGTGGCCGATCGATGCTTCGTCATACAAAGGATCTCCAAATTGGCTTATGTTCCGGGTGCGCGAGTAGCTGATGCAGAACCGCGTGAAGGAGGCTGGATGTCTTCATCCTATGATTCATCGCCCAGATAATGAGAAGTGACGCTTGTGTTTACACGGCAGCTGTTGTTTGGATTTTGTACATTTGGTCTTGTTGTGCTCAACGGCAGCTTGGGAAGCTTTAAAATCCAACATTTAAAAACCGCACTTTGAGAATATCTCACGCTGGTTCAGTGCAGCTCGTCGTGTTTAAATATATACGTTTGTATTGCAAAGCCTGTGGAGCTAACATTAGCATGGCACGTTCTGATCTTAGTTCATTGTTGACTAGCGTTAGCTTGTCTATGCTACGCTAGCTATACTCAACGTCTAAACAAGATGTTCCTTAGTTTTCATTGTCTTCTGGTCTCCATGGCGACGAGGAAGCAGCCTGTCGGTTGGATGCACTTGTTGCACGTTGCTTTGGGGGAAAAAAGCCTCAGCTAAATGTAAATATAATGTTTAAACACATCGAGCCGTCTGTCCGCTCCTCTCCGAAATCACTTTTAGTTATTCCAGACATGTGGTAACATCTCCTGGGGGGGGCCAGCCGGTGGCTCCGACAGCTTGGATTCGCACCCCGAAGTTCACTGAAAGAAATATAGTGAAAATGATCTTTTGAGAGTGAATTGATGATGATGTCACTGCTCAATGAACCAAGTGCAAACCTCCGGTAACTACAAATACGTATGTACACGTTGGATTGTAGTTCCGATTCAGCGGCTGCTTTCATGCTGCTTTTCTCAGTGAGATAATGAAGCAGCTCTGAACTGTTGATTTGCGTAAATTGAGAGCAAACAAACCTCCCCGAATGGGAACGATCTCCTCTCACTCGCTGTCACACTCGGCACGATCCAGTCCTCCTCCAGTCTTCTAATTTGCAGCTATTGTCCCCCAAAATTAGGAAATGCCAACATGGACGAGAAAAGGCACGTGCTGCAATCACACCCGGTGAGAACCTCCCCCCCCCCCCCCCCCCCCCCCCGTCGCGGCGCCGCGGCTAATTAGCCCGATCCGATTGTTGACACGCCGGCAATTAGAGGCCCTCGTTTAGAGTCGAGTGGCTCGGGTTCAGCCGGCGCGGCGCTCCAGCCCGTAATGCACCGAGCGGATGCGTACGCGGCTTCCAGCTTTCTCACACAGTCGCCCCCCCCCTGAGATAAAGGTGAAAATGTGTTGTGCGTCATGTATTATGCACCGTTGTTATACCTTTAGATTATGACACTAGTAGGCAAAGCCTCTGAAACGTGAGCGTGGCAGAGAGGAGGAAAGCGTGGTTGGGCATTATGGCGTCGATCTGTGCGGCTCGGTGGGTTTCAGTACTTTCCCTCAAACGGCCTCATGCGTCTGGGATCTGCAGGGTGATTTGCAGAGTGATGCCCAACAGGCCCGAGGCAGCGTGATGGACTTGTCGGGCACGTTGTGTGGGAGCACAGATCAATAAAGGGACACGTGGACACAAGTAGGGAAATAAAGGGCTTTCTGCTCCGTTTGTACCTCTGCTGCTGAGGTGTAAAAAACCCACAGATGTTCAGGTTATGTTTTAAATGTGAAGCTCTTTACAGAAATATTTACAGGGCTGCATGAATGTTTACGAGTTGAGGAGAATAGAACGTATAAAGAAAGTGATGAGACGCTACGAGGTTTCTTCAGGGCTCTGAATCACGGCGTGTTCCTCGATTCATTTCATTGTAGTGAGAGCGTCTCTGTTTGGTTTAGTTCCCCACAAAGAACAACACAAAGAACACGCTGCTAGTGTGGAATTCGCCCCCGTGGATCCTCACCGTCAGGGAGGTGTAATCTTACGGTATAATATAGTGAGAGATGCTGTTGTCACGCAGAGACGTGCATAAACATCCCGCTCACAGCATTCCGAACACGGGGGCTCCGCATGTTCCGGATGCAACAAGGCGAGTTGTAGTGTGTGTTTTCCTCTGTTAGCATCAAGCGCTACGTGGAGGCAACAAGGGAGCGGACGCATGGGGCAACACGTCTGCAGGAAGCGCGGCGTGTCTCATCCAGCGTACGTTGCACCGGCACAGAACATGAACTCATGAGGAGGTTACGAGACAAAGCATCTCCTGCAATAAACAAATCGAATTTCCTCCGGGGTAAATGTCAGATTTTGTGAGATTAGGCCAAACCCTTCTGCCCTAATCTGTAAATGCACATCTTGTTTAGTTCCCTGGAATATTGTTCTATCCTAAAAATCCACGTAGTGAACAACGGGAGTGAGAGAACGCCTGCAGACGGCATTATCCGAGCTGCAGAACCTCCATCTGCAAATATCGCCCCGTTTAAACATTCCATTTGTTCACATGAGTTATGGCAGAGACCCCTGTGGCTCTCACACACTGTGTGTGTGTGTGCGTGTGTGTGTGTGTGTGTGTGTGTGTGTGTGTGAGACATACGGGTGGTGTCTACCTGAAGCCGTGTCTTTGAACAAAAGCCGAAGTAATCAGACCGGAGCTCTCAGTGCCTGCAGCTTCACCTTCACGAGGACACACACACACACACACACACACACACACACACACACACACACACACAGCAGGTCAATCACAGCGTCGTCCTCATCACCATCGCAGGCTCCTGCTGTTGAGGAGAGACTGACTTTGGGGGAGGATTCCTTGCAGGATTGGGTGGAGCTCTGCGTCGAGCACCATCCGTCGGGTGGAGAACCTGTTTAACTGCCGGGGCGTCGACATATTTTCTCTCTAGCCATGTTTTTTGTCACAAATATTTCACACAGAACATGAACGAGTGGTTCAATTATTTTGTCAGATTGATTTATAAGTAAACTGGAGAACTTTTATATCCACAAAAAACACGAGTAGTGTGAAGATTTTCTGTGGGTTGGAATATTTCTCCTATTGAGAAAGAAAAGGTGTATTTTTGTGAAATGCAATGCTTTTATTTTGAAATAGCAGCAAAAATCTATGTACAGTTACTTAAGCAGCGAGGCAGAATTGGCGTTTTTTGTAAGTCAGTATGTTTATAACTTTAAGTAAAACGGCCGTTGGGGAGATTGTGGCTCGGACGCCATTAACGTGGTCCTGCCGTCGTCTGCGAGTGTCTTTGTCTTCCAATAAGTGCGACGCTTCTGCTCCTGAATGCACTGTGGGCAGTGAGTCGTGAACGCCAGAGGCCGAGCGTCTGCAATCATGGAGTCATTAGCATTGATCAGCGGCCCTCCACAAGGTCACGATGGGCTTTAATCTGTGAAGCGTCTTTAAAGCAGAACCTTCTGTGCTCAGTGTGGATTTCAGGGACACATCTGGCACGTTGAGGAGATGTGTGCATGTCTGCCACTGAACATTTAAACATCTACTGATTATTCTAAGCGCTCTAGCTAGAAGGTAGAAGGTGTCCTCTTATTGTCTGATTCCTTCTTGTTAAAAATGGATTCATGGAATATTTTCCATGCAAGTCCGTCATCGCGTTGTTGGAGGTTGGATGTAAAGAAAAAAAACACAAACATTTGTGGTTAACATGACAACAGACGGGTGACATTTTCCTGCCCACTATCTTCCCCTAATTCCTTTCTTCAATTCGGCATCTCCGTGGTAACGGAGATCGACACGTAACCTTTCCATCAAAAGATCTGGCTTTGGTTGCATTAACGTGTTCATCCAATCCTTCAATTCTCATTCTCGCCATTTTATCTAAAAAACCTTTTTTCTTTGTCTGTACGTCTCTGAGAAAAGGAAAAGGTCTCCAGTTGGTCGCTTTCAGTTCCCAGGAAGCTGCTATGATAAAAAAAAGAAGTGTCTCCAGTTTGTTTCAGATACAGAAAAAACGAACCCAAATGCAACAAACACTTTAAAGCTTCAAATTACATCTTATTGTTCTTTCCGCCGTCTCTCGAGGTCCAACACGGGTTGAAGCGCAAGTCTCACTGGGAGGATGTCCTGCAGAGTTCAAGGTGGCATCAGATGAGACGGGACGAGATGGAGGTGTTTAGCGTAGCTTAGCATAGTAAAAGAAGTAAAAGGTCGTAAAAATCACGTCGGAAAACACACCGGACGTTGTCGAGATGAAGTTTGATCAGTATGCATCAGCAGCAACGCAGCTTTTAATTCATTTCCAATCTTTATGCTAAGCTAGGCTAACCTCATACTCAAATGATTGAACTACCAGAACCTATTATTATGCTTTCAGTATGTTTCCTAAAGAGGGTTCTCATCGTCTTATGGAGAAAGCACTGCCAGCTCTTCTTTAATACATCCAAGATTTTAATAATGAGCTTTGAGAGATCGACACGATTAGCCGCGTTACAGCTCAGCGAAAGAATGCTAATCATCTTTTTTAATAAGCATCCAAGTGTTATTTATGTCACAACATTAAGTACCAAAAACAACATGTAAACATGCTGTATCTTTAATAAACCCACAGTGGGGAGTTTGCCTTTGGAAAACAACAGGAAGTGTTCATTCTGCAGACGAACACTCCACGAGGGGACGGGGGGGCTGTTAATCAGCTGCATGGGTACCTGCCTGCGTTCTGTAGGCGCAGCCCGGGTGAGAGCGCGGCGGCCTGCTGGCGTCGGCGCTTCTTGTGCAAACACCTCAGATTGAATGCCGGGTTCGTTTCTGCCTGCAGTGGAATCTTTATTTAACGCGCTCGGAGAGAAGCTAACAAACAGACACAAAACAGAGAGAAAGAAAGAGGAGATGCAACAGTCCTCTCCGATAAGGAGGAGTCGAGCGAGTGGGCGGGGCCAAACTAATCAGGTGACCGAATGGAACGTCCTCCATGAGATACGAGCACCATGTTTACCCCTTTAGTTAGAGCCCCCCACGTGACATCCAGCAGTGGGACTAAATGAATACGGAGGCGGCGAGGAAGCGAGGAGAGGATTTGACCTGTGGTAAGAGTGACCTTCGGTTGACCTTTGGGTGGCGCCCAGTTAGTGAAATGCTCAGCTCCTTGTCTCGGGTGTGGTTGGGGAGTCTTGCCCTGTTTATCTAGCGGAGCGCCGATAGGTGATCACACCTCTCACACCGCGACAGACGAGGAGCTGATATCCATCAGCGGGCGGGACGCCGTGGGATCATCAGGGCCTTTCCACGCGATGGGACAGTGTGTTTTCATGAGCTCCGTGGCGTTACCCATTAATACGCTGACACGCCATTAGGCCTTATTGATGTCCGATTGCGCGGCCTCACATGAAAACACCGTTATTCGTCATGATCAAAGTTTACCGCTGACACGCGGTGATTTAGCGGCGCCGCAGGGCCCCCCGAGACCCCCGCGTTTAACCTTCAAGGACGTCGATGAGATACACGAGTTGTACAGTTAAACTGTCCCTCAGCTGCTTCGTGTATTATTCCACTTTTCCAGAAACATTCCCGTCTTCCTCTCGTCCAGAATGGAAATGTGTTCATTTCGTTCCGCAGCGAACATCAATAAATTAGATCTTAGATCTTTAAATACAATAAAACAGCACATTCTTCCTGCTGCCTCGGGAAGCGTTCCTCAGGTTCCTGGTTGCTGAAGCCTCATTTATTATAAGAGTACATCTCTTATTTGTTCAGCCTTCTTGTAACGCTGAGTTAATACATTTTTCTGCAGAGCAGTTTGCTCCTGTGGACTTTCATCGCTGCCCCTCAGGGAGATCGAATATGTATTTGCCATTCTTGGGGTTTTTAAAAGCTCCATTAATAATTTCTGAGAACATAAAAGAAGAAATGTGGCCGGTCTCTTCATTTGTCGCAACGTCTTGTGCCGGATAAGAGAGTTCACGGCAGAGCGGAGAGTGTGTGATGGAGACCAGCAGAGACACAATATATCTATATCATATATATGATCAGGGACACTCATCTGCTGACCTTCAGGGGGGGGCTGCCATGACTTTGTCTTGGGAGGAGAAGTTTGTAAACAGAAGGGTAAATAAAGGACTAGAAGCCCCCAGTGACACATCAGCCCCTTCAGGCAACATGTGATTTGTTCTCCCCTTTCTTATATCGTCTTAATCTATTTGATCACCAGAGGAAACCAGGTATCCCCCCCCCCCCCCCCCATGGCAGGTTGCTGAGCGCATCCAAATGACACTGCGGCATGCTGGGACTTGTATGCTGTGGGTTTGCTCGGTTTATCTAAGCCTTGTTGGTCAGGGTGAACCCCCCCCCCCCCCAACAAATGACCGTTATCTATTTTTACGGTTTGATACTGATCCATCAACCCCCCCCCTCAGAGCCCCCCCCCCCCTCAGCCCCCTCCTCAGAGCCCCCACCTCGCTGACTCTTTAGAGGAGACTTTCCAGGTCACCGAGCGAAGGTGGAAATCCAAACAACGCACATGAGTGCTCACACACACACACACACACACACACACACACACACACACACATGGAATGCAGGGCCTCCCCAGGGATGTTGGCTAATGTCGGGACATGTGGCTGTCACGGACCAGGGCCACCCTGTCCAGCTGTGTTGGGGGCCGCCAACAAACCCTGTTACACCCCCCCCCCCCCCCCCCCCCCCACAACTTGTGTACCTGCCTCTGCCCCCCCCAGGAGGGGAACTAATTGTGAGCGTTATTGATTGGGGGGCAGGTCTGTGTTCTCCGGCGGGTAATGAAGATGGATGCAGTTGTCGGTTGCCATCGGGCCGGTTTTTGGACAGCACGCGTGTACGACACGGGCCGGGTTAACCGAGGCGGCGCCACTTTGACTTTGGCCAGAAACACGGCCGGGGGAGGCAGGCGGGGGTGGGGGGGGTCCTACTTTGGGAGACTTTACGAGACTTCATACAAACCAGTTCCAATCCATGAATTAGCCGATAAAACAAATGTAATGAGACTTCCGGACCAGGTTCAGACCAACCTGCGCCGGGTCCGGTTCTGTTACAGAAAATAAACATTCAGGCATTTCATGGTTCCATCTCAGGGGTCCGGGGACTAAATTAAGTTTCCCAACATGATTACACTGAAGGCGATTCGTCACTCTGGAGAGCTGTTTGCAAATCTTTATCTATTGTATTTATTATCCCACAATGCAACTGTCGACACGCCACATCGATCTCGTTAAAACAAGTGGAGCAGCGACCTGATTCTACTTCTGTTAATCAATGAACTGAAAGCTAGTGAACCCGCCCATGCCGGGAAGGTCCCATGGATTCCTGCTGCACCGCTGAACCGTGAGCGAGTCACCTTTATTCACAGTGGGGTCAATACTCTGGTCCCCGCGCGCTGCGTCCTTTTGCTGCTATTTGAGGATTCACGAGGCCCTCCGAAGGCAGCGGACATCTGAATATGAATCTGTGTTCCCGTGCCGCCGCTCACCACGCTTCCCAGATTGCGTGCAGAGTAAACACTGCTCTGGGCCGCGATTGCTTTCTAAATGCCGTGGAGGATTTGAGGGTTTTCGTAAAGGAAATGAATATAAAGGAAGCGGGGGGGGCGGGGGGGGGCGCCTCGGTCGACCCGCTCAGAAACGCAATGCGACGCGGCGGCGCTCCTGATGCATGAGAATCATCCCGAGTGATCATTTGCATTTCCAAGTGATGAGGTGAAGACGGGTCGAGCTGCGTGCAGCAAGACGGAGACGCACAACAATTAATGTGGAGAGCTCCCTTACAGAAAGGAAAATAGTAACTGGTGGTGGAGGAGGAATGAACCGCAGAGACCACTAATCTCCAATCTGTGTCACCAAACCGGCCCTTTGTCAGTAACACGTCTCCCTTCATGTCCTCAGGGCCGATTGACTCCTTCAGGCAACACTCACAGGCCTCCAGTGGTCACGTGGGTTCCCACTTCCCTCCACAGGGGGCGCCACACTCAACATGAAAGCTCCTCGTAGTAACTGGGGAGTAACTTTGGTGTTTTTCAGACCCTCGACCACGTTGTTCTGTCTTTGGGGCTGATTGGATTCACGTCTCATGGCATCGCCGACTCGGGTCGTTGGTTAGAACATTTTGGAGTCTCACTCCGAACTGCGTTCAATACGGGACGTCTGGAAACGTCTAAAGGTCACGGAACCACAGACTGTATATCAAGGGAATAAAAACCTTGACCTTTGGTATTTACATGGTTCAATTCGCATGCAATCCACGCTAGATGATATCTGGCGACACTAATGTGCCAAACGAGTCCTGGGACGATGACAGCAGCTGTCAGGCAGATCTTCCACTCATGTTTTTCCCATTTTAGGCTCAACATTTTACATATTGGCCAAATGTCCTCATTTGCATATTTTGTATTAAGGTGAAGCAAGCAAAACATAAAATAGTCAGATTACATTGGTTTTTCTATTGGGAGAGTGTCCTTCCCCGCCCTGCTCACTCATGGCCGTCCAATAATTGCAGAGGACACGTGTCCTCAAGACGCGTGGCGGCTGGGAGGAGGCGGGCCTTCGCGTGGAGCCAGATGAGGAGCAGCTGTGGACGTTCTCCAGAGCTCCTCGTGTAGGAAACGCTACGTTCAAAATGACATTCACGTCTTCATCTCGTCTCGGGGAGCTCCCGTTTTCCCTGGAGGGGCGCCGCCTCGCTCCACCCGCGGCACGCCACTTCATTCTGCCTCGGCTGACATCGGCGGTGTGACAAAAGAATTGAAAGTCAACAGATTACGTTTACTTCCAGAACGGAGCTTATCAAAGCGTCATTAGGCCTCTGTGCTGCTCCCTTTTTTATATTTGCAGCTAATGATCCGTGTAATATCTGTCCTCTCCCCCCGGATGTGCCGTTTTCCATCAACGCGATGCCATTTGCTAGACTGAGGCTGAGCTACACTGTGTGTGTGTGTGTGTGTGTGTGTGTGTGTGATATATTTCCAATGACGTGAAGGACCGTTTCAAATAACTGCACAATCTTGGGACTCAAGGACACGACTTTGCTCGGCGCAAACGTCCTGCTTCCTCGTTCACATGTGGTCCAACTCGCTCGCCGGTGCTCCGCGATGCGACCGGCGCTACTTAAAGGGCCTCAATTCCAATCTCACACTGACTGACTGCTTCACTTACTAAATCCTGAATTCTTCCTTTTAAAAGCTGCTAATATGTCCGCCGGGCTTTTTGAAAGCTTGTTTTCAGCGCCTCGCGGTGGCCGGCGGGTCCATGCGGCTTCACACAAGTTCTTCTCGCGCTGATCATCACGGCATCAAGTCTCTATTCTTCCTCTCAGGAATCAAACCGCGTCTCCGCCTACGTCTTAAAACGAGTCAAACAACACCGCTACTACCGAAAGCACTCGGCGGGTCTACAGCCGCCTATTTCGCTACCCGCGCCTCCGTCACAAGCTGATGGTGTTTGACACCTTTTTCACGCATGCTGCAACCTTTGGAATCCTCTTAAAATCCAGCTGCCGCTGCTCCCACTCCGCTCGCTCCAGGGGAGAATATTCACAAACGCTTTAGATCTTCTGCGTCCTACTTTGCGACTTAGATTTGACATCTGAGAGCGACCTTCAGGCGGCGTGGGACGGCCCGTGCGCGTGGCCCCGGGGGAGGCGGCCGTGCATATGGCAGAGATCAGGCAATTAACCTGCTGGTGATTGGCCCTGCCGTCAGGGTGCAGTAATTAGAGGTAAGTGGGCCTGAGACCGGGGGGGGGGGGGGCGATGGGAGCGCTCGCCGCGGGGAGAGTAGGACGCTCAGCATCTGTGCCGGGTCTGAGTGACCTCGGGCGTCGCACAACTCGCCGCTTTTCATACGCTCTTAACGGGGTTGTTTGACGCTCGTAATGTCATGTTTACTTCTGTGCTTCTGTTCAGAGGAAGACCAGCGAGCAAGCGGCCCTTTCTCCGCCCGAGCCGCCATGCTACCGATGCACGAGAAATACTCCGTTGACTGTATGTATACATGCGTAGGTGTGTGTGTGTGTGTGTGTTTGCAGCTATGTGTACGTGCCCTTGTACCGGGTTCGCCTGCACAAATTTATCTCTGCTAGCAAGTTGTCAGAGTCTCCCCGACGCTACGAAGACGAATCCATCCCGCTCTCCTGCCCTCCATGAATAAAGCCATTCTTCATCCGATTCACGTATCGATCCTTTTTTTTCTGCGAGGAAACAAGTGTAGCTGCTTTGTTCAAACTTCTGCATTAGAAAGTCAGCCAGTGAGTCGTTTTAATCTCATCCATCCCCCGAGAGTGTAATTGATGGAAGCGTGCTCTTATTGTGCAAAAAGAATCAAACCCAATCAGGGCTTCCTGAAGGCTGCGCTCGATCAATCCACCGCGTTCTGTCCGCGGGAATCCTCCGCCTGCGAGCGCACATGTTGCTGCATGTGAAGTGATTACAGAGAGTAGCTGCACAGTGCGAAGGTCTCTCAGCACAAGGTCAAAGCGACCATCTCGTCCCCTGCAAGCTTGTTAATGCCAATACGACTTTATGCTTATTTTTCTCTTTTTGTTATAGTTTGTGTTATTAATTAAAAATAATACCCAGAATGATAAATGATATTAATCAGTATTCATTTTGTTTCATCTAATTTCATTGGATCTGAATTGATTTATTCAGTTTTTTTCTGCCTTGAAATGTGCTGAATGGATAAAGGCTCTTTGCCCATAAGTTAGTTACTGTCATGTGAAGTCGGCCCACGAGGAAACAGAGTGTTTTATCGAAGGAGAAGGATCGGCAGCGGCCCCAAGAAGAGGGCCCAACGTTTGCACGCCGTCTTGTTCGACCTCCGGGGAAATCAGGTGTTCTGGTTCTGATCTGATCCGATCAGCCACACTCACAACAGCATAAGCTTAAATACAGGGGGACACGGGGGGCACAGCTGGTGAGTTCATGGTCTCAGTCTCTAGTTTCAAGTCTTCTTCAATACAGAATGATGTTCATTCAATGTATTATGGGCCATTTAGAGTCGAACAGACCAGATAAAGTAGGACGGGGCCCTAAAATGTTGTCTTCACTTTTGTTGTCCGACAAAAATCTCTTTTAACTGTAACAACTTGGACAGATGGTGTAACTATTATAAATACAATGAATTTCTTTATTTCGCTGTAACAAACTCATCTGCTCTGTAAATCTCTGTCTGTGTGCTCGACAGCAACATAAATAAAAGAGAGAAACATATTTTTATCTGACATTATATTCATGCATTAATCTGACAGAACTCCGTTGCAGCATCTGACCCATTGAGAGTCGCACGAAGGTCCCTTTGGTTTGACCCCTGTGACCTTTCAAACTACTGGCCGATAAATGTTCAGGTGAGGGAGTTTTTATAGAAGCAGCTGGAGCCTGAAGGACCCCGCTGATTGCGTTCGCCACCACCACGATATTGTGCCGCCAAACGGGATGTAAGGTCACTCCGGACCAGATATCAGGCGGTCTGGGGGAGATTCTGGCGGAGGAGGAGGAGGAGGGCGGTGCTTCACGGACACCAGCTGAGCTTGGGAGGGCACCATCTCGTGTCGTGGGCGCAGGGGAAATGATGCGACGCCTCCCATCCCAAGGTCATCCCACGCTACAGTGACTCCCACAAACAGCCGCCAGCACCAGAGCGGCCCGGGCGCTTCATCTCGGGCCGTAATGCCGTCATTTGGTGGCTGTGAAGAAGTCATCTGTGGGGAAAAGCACTCGTCACAATGTTCAATTACTTTCCACCTGCACGCTGTGAGGCGCGTTGGATCTTTCTCTTCGCGTGAACGTGCTGAATTGACCTTTTTCTTTCACGCGCTTTCTTTGGCGCAATCGTCTCACTCTTTGGTTACACGTCTCCTTGGATTAATCAACGCGGGACTGTAACGCAGGTCACATGAACTGTTTCATTCACCACTTAACTACTACGTGTAACTTCCAATTACAGACAGAACCTCACGCCGAAGGTTCCTCTAATGTTCCTCGACACACAAACCGGCAAGGGACACACCAGCACCCGTCCTCTGGGGACACAACTAGGTGAGTTCATCGCACTGATGTTAAGTTAAACAATATTTGACTCACATTTAAATGAGGTTATCATGAATATGAACTGCATGTTCCCGTCCACACACGCACACACACACGCACACGGCCTCCTGCTGGGCAACAATGGAGGACTTACGTTCACACTCGCTGCCTCCCGAAGATGCTGCATGTCCCTCGATAGCCACGTTGCGTCTCTCTGTATCTCCTGGCCGATGCAGACAGGTGCAGACGCACGGACCACCCGAGCGCCCTCTGGGTTGCCGGCGGCAAAGCGCTCGGCCCGTTGAGGACGAAGGGCGCAGCAGATGGCGTCTCCGGGCCGACGTGGAGGAGGGAGGCAAACACGTTGTTTGTGCGTCCTGAGAGCTTCTGCGCCTCAAACAGGCCGCCCGCCCGCCCGCCTGGACGAGCAGGACGCCGGCACGCGGGGAAGTGAGGCGAGATGTTTACTCTCCCTTCTGAAGGATGTAAATATTGTGAGGACGTGAGGTGCGTGTGAGCTGTTAGAGATGATCTCGGTCCTCTCTGCGTCACATCTCTTCTGGATTTTATTGGATTATCAGAATAAACGTTCATTTCCTTTATCTTCTTTGTGCCTTCAGCTACACTTCCAATACTCACATTTGATTTTACCTGCACTTTCTTTACTTTTTCCACCTACTTTTCTACTTTGCGTCTCTCTACCCAAGGTCGGGCCTGGTGGTTCAGCCCCCCCCCCCCCCTCTTTTGAATATTTTTTGCTGCTAAACAAGCAAAGCCCGTCCCTGTGGAGATGATCCACCTGTTGGGCACAAAGAGTTGCCTCTGAGCTTCACGTGGTCTCGGCCGCATGGAGACGGGCCAGCTGGCCGCTGGCAGCGACTGGTGGGAATCAGCATGGGGGGCAGGAGAGCTGGCACACAACGCCCCCCCCAGCTCATTCATCACCACTTAATGACTTTAATTCGATTGCCTGGTGGAGATGAGAGGGTTTCCTTTGCTTCTCTGAGATCGTGAATCGGCGTTATGTGAGATGGGGGATTCCTTTTGGGACTCTCAGCAAATAGTTTCCCCACATCAAACGGACCTCGTCACTGAACACACCCCAGCACATATTCGTACATCGCAACCCTCTCAGCGACACAATGTAAAGGAATCAGCAGTCGGCGTGATGGAACCAGGGCGATTCTCTGCATTTATGATTGGCTGGTGAAATACGTGTTACATATTGAATACTTTATTTAAAGTCGAGGACTTGGTGAGGTATTTAAATCCATCACGTGTCATGCGGCACTAAATAACAAAAAGTTGTAAATGAGTGTTTAACAAAACAAGCCAAATAGATTTCTGGATGTGGAGAATTGCATTGACCCTAAAAGTAAATGACAAGAGAAATTAGGAGAATACGTGATCATACTGACAAAGATTAAATTATGTTTGATAATGTCAGAGCAGTGGAGCCCACACTTATCATATTTATTATTATCTGCGTATACGCAGCGTATATTTTCATTCCAAATCTCTGTGGGAAACGAGGATTGATGAACTATGACCCCAAATCCACTGAATCAGCTGGAAAATGAGGAGAATATGAATCGATTGTACAGAGTCAATGTGGAGCAGCCCAATACTCAATACCAGACCAGTTAAAAATGACCTGGAATAAAGGGTTGAATAATGTAGTGGTTCACCCATGGCTCTGTTCACCCATGAACTTAAGTACAGACAGTTTATTAAATGCCCCACCAGAGAGGGTCCCTCGGGCTGCACTGGGACCCTCGGACACGTCATGGTCCATCTGATTCCTGCATACAGGCAGAACCTAAAGCTCTGCAAACCTGTGGTGAGGGAATCCAAGAAGTGGACCAGTGAGGCGCTGGAGGATCTTCGGGCCTGCTTGGACTGCACGGACTGGATGGTTTCAGGACTCGGTTCAAGTGACTCGGTTTGGAGAGGCCTCAAACACCTCACAAACTACAAGCCCAAACCCCCCCACTCCATGAATGACCTCCGCCTGGCAGAAGAGCTGAACGAGTTCTACTGCAGATTTGATAGACAATGTCCTGGGGGATGGTCATTAATGTCCACGTCAGTGGTCTACGTGGATCACTGACCTGTCTCTCAGACCATCAGCTCCGGCTCCTGAAGTTTGCGGATGACACCACCCTCATTGGACTGATCTCTGGTGGGGACGAGTCCGCCTACAGGTGGAGTCTGACCACCTGGTGTCGTGGTGCAGTCAGAACAACCTGGAGCTCAACGCTCTAAAGACAGTGGAGATGGGTGTGGATTTCTGGCCGAACAGAGCCCCACCCTCCCCCATCACCCTGTGCGACTCCCCCGTCACTATTGTGGATTCCTTCCGTTTCCTGGGCTCCATCATCACCCAGGACCTCAAGTGGGAGCTGAACATCAGCTCCATCACCAAGAAGGCTCAGCAGAGGTTGTTCTTCCTGAGGCAGCTGAAGAAATTCAACCTGCCAAAGACGATGATGGTCCACTTCTACACGGCCATCATCGAGTCCATCCTCTGCTCCTCCATCACCGTCTGCTACGCTGCAGCCACAGCCAAGGACAAGGGCAGGCTGCAGCGTGTCCTCCGCTCTGCAGAGAGGCTGATCGGCTGCAATCTGCCGTCCCTGCAGGACTTGTTCGCTTCCAGGTCTCTGAAGCAGCTAAAAAGATCGCGGCCGACCCCTCTCACCCCGGACAAAACCTGTTTGTGCCCCTTCCATCTGGCAGGAGGCTGAGGTCCATCAGGACTAAGACCTCCCGCCACACCAACAGTTTCTTCCCGTCGGCAGTCGGGCTCATCAACAGAGCCGGTCCCCCACTGACTGACTATAACATCCCACCGGTCACTCCCCTTCATACTGCACATGTCACTTTCACTTGTCAGTCACAACACAGTCTGTGGAGTATGGTTATCGCTTGTGCACTTTATTTTTTAATAAATTGTAAATTCATTTTCTTGCACTACGATATCTTATCTGTCTTGTTGTCCATTATCTTATTCTCTGATGTTATGCAAGTCAAATTCTTTGTACGTCTAACATATTTTGGCAGTAAATGTTCCTGATTCCTGATAAATCCCCCATGATGTAACTATAAAATAGTATCTGTCTACAATTACTGCACATCTACACCTCCTTACGCCTGGTAATAGAAGATGTTCTGAGGTCCTCGGGAGCTGAGGCAGTTTTTAGGCTATTTTCAGAAAACGACCATCTGTTTGAATAAATCCTTCGTTTTACAGCACAATGGATAAAACATTCACTGCACACCTGCTCCTTCCTTGTAATAGACCGACTGGCTCAATATGAGCAAAAGTGCTGATGCTTTATTAAATTAACCTGTTAAATATGCTTCGTTAGTGAAGGGGGGGATATAAATGAGGTACAGGGAGAAGCTCTTTTGGGGGGTGGGGGTGATATTTAATGGTTTCTCGGAGAAAGGTGGAGTCATTTGCTGGACTTCTGAAGCCCTGTTCTTCCTTTGGAAAGGAGCTGAGAAGTTGAAGGAGACTTTTGACAGGAAGTCGCTGCTGATGGATGAGCAAGGTGTGATTGACTGATGGCTGCGGGGGCGGAGCGGGTCAACATGAAGTTACTGGGAGGGGGCAGGGGGGGGGGGGTCTGTAATCGCTCATTAATCCGCCGCGTGGCCAAAGTGAATCCTGAGACGGTCGCTGATCAGGACTCTGACTGGACCGAAGCTCCGGTCAAAGGTGTTCTTCATTCATTCTGAAGGAACGCTGATTTAATTTGACTCTTTGATTGGATTTTGAAAATGGAATTGAATTGACGAGTGAAAACGGGCCGTTTGTTTTTCATCTGAGCGTATTAATTAGGCTGAGGGGGGACTGAGGCCAAGCCGGCTCTCCGGTAATGACGACGATCCACATCAAGGGTATTGATTGGCCCCGTGCTTTGGCAGGGCCAGCGGACATTTATAACCCCCCCTCGGTTAAATAGTTCATGTCTCTTTGAAATCCGAAGGAATAAATGCAAATAGTTCCTGTTGTGGCTGCAGGTAAAGACGGAGCTCGGAGGGAATCAGAGGAGTGTAACAAAACCTCCACTTCCACTTTATCGCCTCCTAATTTCTACTCTGATGTGCAAATCACAGCGAGGATTTGGGGAATCAAAGGTTTATAAACGACATGTAATGTAAAATGCTTATAACAAATCTCAGCACTTACATTGTACTTATAATAATGTCGCTTATCTATAGCAAGTTGTAGATCGGCTTATTTGTGAAATTGCACCTTTTTGTTTTTTGTTCTTTTGTTCTTTTGTTGTTCTTAAGTCGCTTTGGATAAAAGCATCAGCTGAATGACATGTGATTGTCAGGGTGAGTGGAAGGCAGGACTCAAATGCAGAGTTCGAAACACGAAAAGACTTTAATAGTCCAAAAGGCAAAAGGCTAAGGGGCAAAAACACACACAGGAACAGGGGGCAAAAAGGCCGGCAGGAAAAAGGAACATCCAGGACGATAGACAATGACGCGACAAGTGACACAAGAGACACACAGTTTAAATAAACTAGGGAGGTGCAGGTGATTGGACACAGGTGGAAACAATCAGACAATCACAGGGGAAGACAGGACAAGGCAGGAAGTGAAGTTACCCGGGGAGACAAGAAGCAGAAAACTACAAAATAAGACAGGAAATAAAACCACACCGTGACAGTAATGAGATGTAATGTCATTGTTTCAGAAGCAGAATGTACAATCTTACCACCTGAGTCATATCTGAAAAAGGCACTGTTATCATTTACAAAGGATCAATAATATAAAATGGTATAATGTATATAAAATATGTATATATAATTGGGGAGGGTACAGCCCTCTTTGCGATACATAAATGCAACATTTTAAAGCTTCAAATCTCTGCACTACATGTCGCCATTAGGAACAAAGTGAAATAATAAAGAGATCGAAGTGTGTGTGTGTGTGTGTGTGTGTGTCCACTAGGACGGGTGTGCGTCTCAGCTTGTGATGCTGTTGCACATGTTGACCACACACGGGGACTTAAAACAAGACAAGTGAATAACGTTGTTAAAAGGGCATTTTGATATTGTGTCTCTCAGCTTCTCCGGTAGAGCAAGAGGACACGACACAATTATTTTATCCCTCTACTTTCTCTGCTTAATAGATTACATTTCAAAATAATTCAACAGTATTGACTCGGCACAAATCATTTAGCCTTTAATAACTAGAAGTGTTTAGGAGATGGTGGACTGCTATTTGAGAACTCACATGGCCAGTGAATCTCACATTAACTGCAGAATTAGCAGCAAATGGAACATTCATAACAACATCACGCCAAAGCCGAGGCAAGAGGTGGAACATAAATATAAATATGCCAAGTCAGGTAAAGTCCACCGCTTCCCCGTGTGCAGGATCAGCAAGTCCTCCAGACTGCATTGACTTCCTGACGGAGGCATTTAAGTGGATTGGCGAAGAGAACACAATATATATATATATATATATATGTATATATATATATAGTATATATATAAGTATATATATATAGTGATCGCTGCTTTTTGTGGTGAAATAAGGAGAAATAAATCCTCATTTCGACCGCTCCACATCCACGCTCAGTGAGAGCCACTGCTCAGATAATATACATATGAATGTACAATATACATTTACAATATACAATATACATATATACATGTATATATATATATATATATATATATATATATATATATATATATATATATACATATATACATATATATATATATATATATATATATATATATATATATATATATACATATATATATATATATATATATATAAACATTTTATTTTTTTCCTCTTGCACGATATTGTCTTGTCGTCCATTGTCGTACTGTCTGCTGTTACACACCAACCGCCAAGTCAAATTACTTGTATGTCTGTCACATTATGGCAATATATATAATACATATATATATATATATATATCACATATATATATATATATATATATATATATATATATATATATATATATATATATATATATATATATCAGGAATCCTATAATAACATACAGATATTCAACAGCACATATTTGGGAATCTTTGTCCCACTGCTCTGCTGCCTTTGTCACAGTCATATTCCACTTATAATCTCTTAACGGTGCCATTGTGAACTGAACCATCTCTGTTTACAGTTTATTTGTATTTGCACTTCGTCATTTCTCAAGTTTCATAAATAAATGTTTGTCCCTGTTTGCACCAACGGCACAAACGTAAAAGTTGTGTGCCTGCTCCTGTTTTTCTCTACGCGACCCGCCTCTCTAATACGAGCAGCTCCCTGCTGCAGGTGTCACGGGGGAGGGGGGGGAGGGGGGGGGCACGAGGGAGAAATATGGGCTGTAAGCCGGAGCTGTAGCCACCATTACCTCCAGCGCCTCACTGCTGCTCTCATCTGTTAGCTCGATCTCTACGGTCATCTGGGGGACCGGGGGGCCGCACTGCCATCACACCGGAGCTGGACAGGAAGAGGAAACAAAGACCATTACAAGGTGTGTGGGGGGGTGTAGTTTGGTGCAAGTGCCCCAGAGTGTTTCTGTGTGTGTGGGAGCAAGTGTGCATTAATCTTATGGGGGCCACGTGTGTGTGTGTGTGTGTGTGTCCATAATAAGTGGTCTGGCTGGAGACTACAAAGAGAAGCTAACATAACATCTTCTCCCCCCCCCCTGCCCCCTCTAAACTATTGTTGCATTGTTTGTGTGTTGATTCTCATGTTAACCTCTTGGGGTTGTTGTCAGTCATTCTTGGACATTCAACTTAAATCTGCATAAGCTTTTCTAAACGACGAAGGGAAACACAACTGTTGAGCGGCTGCGTGGGAAGCACCTGGTGCAGCAGCAGGAGGCCATAAAGAGGAGTTATGACTCTGTCTCCTGGTGTCTCTGTCTCGGAGGGGGAGCGCGGCCCTTTTACTGCTGACACATGAGTGCCTTTAAGGTTGAGGGGAGAACACGTTATGTTTCTGCCGTTAGACTGCGAGTACACACACTCGGGAGATAATGATGCCGACATGCTAGTCTGGAGCTCCGTCTGCTCAGCCGTGGGCGAAGCTGAAGGTGAAATGCTCACGACGTCCCTCTTGCGATGCCGCGCACGGCCGGTCGTCTGTCTGAGCCCCCCGAGGGTCGATTCATATTTGCACCATTTAGGTGTGATTGATTCGCTTCTCAGGGTACGCCTACAGCGCTCTGAGATCGTCTCTGCACTGCGAAGAGAGCTGCCGGCTTTATGAATTGATCTGATGTGCATTCGTCAATACTGAGGATCCGACTACATCCGCTGCTGAGGGCCACAGACAATGTTCTCAGAACGTCCTCCTGGAAAAGTCCCGAAGGTGTAAATCTGGAGAAACCACCACGAGAAGAGTTTTTCAGACTGCTGGATGTTTGCAGACAATGAGAATCCATCTGGAGGCTGAGGGGGGGGGCAAGGTTAATAACTTAAAGACCTCGCAGGAGGCTTCAGCAGAACCACAATCACACGACGCAAATCAGCATCACTGCAACAAAAACAAATGCCTCCCAAAGATGAACAATTATGTTTTTCAAAGAAGGATCTGGTTGTAAGAATGTGACAAGTGTTTTATTTAATTTGTTACACGACAAAGAATGTATGCCTGTATGCCTGCATGCCTGCATGCATGCCTGGATGCCTGCATGCATGCATGCCTGGATGCCTGGATGCCTGGATGCCTGCATGCATGCATGCCTGGATGCCTGCATGCCTGTTTGCCTGTATGCATGCATGCTTGCATGCCTGCATGCCTGGATGCCTGGATGCCTGCATGCCTGTTTGCCTGTATGCATGCCTGCATGCCTGGATGCCTGCATGCCTGCCTGTTTGCCTGCCACAGAACAGATTGTAATGTTTTAGTTTGCCTCGTCTCTCTAACAGCGTAACAGTCGATGTCTTATTGTCCCAAATGGCCGGCTTGCTGTCAGGCTGCTCGGTGACCCAATTCTGTTATCTTACAAAGTTTATTACGCGATCGTCTCTCTTGGTGATGTGGTGTGATGACAGCAGATCACTCAGCAGGGAAACAAAGGTTCCTCCTGTACTTTAATGTGAAAGGGTTGGAAGGTTGATCAACATCATAACAAGCATCTTTCCCACCACGAAAAAACCTCCAGAACATCTGGCGCAAAACAGAACAAATGAGTCGGCAGGAAATGAAACCAGCTGGGAAATAGAGTACGATAGTTTATAAATGTGTAAAACACACGGTTAATATGTTCTCCTCGGAGCCAGAAGACTCCAGTCGGTTTATTTTCACGATCAGAACTCACTTCACTCAACGAATAGAAGTCTTTCACTGCAGCAGAGACTCCAGCGAGACCGAATAAATTATAGACATAAAAAAGAAGCGCAGCTTTAAAAATGTTCCCCGCTGTCAAGTTGCTGACTCACCGACTTGATGTTTTTCAAACTAGCAGAGGAGTGCTAACGCTAATCCGCTAACAGCAAAAGGGCGCTAACAGCACTTTCCAGATGGAGACGGACGCTGCATCGTGTTTCTAGTCGTGCACGCGGCTCAAGCACCAGCGGGGGGGCAGGAGGACATAAATGCATATTTAGTCAGTGAGGGAGTCACTAAGCTGAGTGTTTTAAAATAAAACCGTTTTCTGAAGGAGAACTTTAACACGAGCACTTCAATCTATTGAACTTTTCTTTTTTGTCAACGGCTCTGCGCTCTGTGTCTGGAAACAATAAAAGAATTAAGAATGAATCAGCTTTGTTCTCAGCGCTCCATGTTAATACGACTCGCATTCAGCAGCAATAATGAAAGTGTCGGTCAGGGATGAATAAAAAAATGTCTCCATCATTCCTTTCATTGCTTCATTGTGAGAGTGGGAATATTCTAACTAATGCCCCCCCCCCCCCCCTCCACTATGATGCTGGAATATTTAGACATGTTCTACGAGCACATTACAACATATATATTCTAATTATTTTTACGGTTTGAACCTCAACTTCTTTGAACTAATTCTCTAACAGCCTTTTAAACGTTTATGATTCATCAGAATCAGATTTATATCCAATTAGAAGAAATACTCCCAAAAAGAGAAGTTGTTATTTATTCATTCAGTTATGTTAATTTCATACGTCGTTGCATTATACTGTTGCAGAACATTGTTGCCCCCCCGACCCCCCCAATTCATTTTCTTTCTTCTTATTCTTCCCACTTTCTTAATGAATGTTATAGAGCATTAATAATTTACATGCAACTTTGATGGGGACACAACTATCCTTCCATATTTCAGGACACACTGTGTGGGCTTAATTGTGCCATTTGTAGATATCCCTCTTTTTACTTTAACACCAGGGGGAGAACAAAGTGGGAGAAGGATGGTTGGTTGTTAAAGTCAGGCTCACTGGGACACTTTTACCTGTGACGTTACTGCAGTTACAGTGCGCTGTGTGTGTGTGTGTGTGTGTGTGTGTGTGTGTGTGTGTGTGTGTGTGTGTGTGTGTGTGTGTGTGTGTGTGTGTGTGTGTGTGTGTGTGTGTGTAAATGATCCTTTGGACGGGGCCTTGATGGGCAGCTGGTCCGCTGTGAACTTGCTCATCTGTGAAAGTGATTGGAACCACCTGCCCGTCCTCTGCCGTCTGTGACCATCACAGCCGCCTCGTTGATTAGTGACGCTCTGCAGCGTTTCTCGAAATAAAGCCTGTGTCTAAAACAATCTGGGAAAAAAAATCAAATATGCATATGACACCATTTGACTGTTTAATGTTCTCGCTGGAAGAACCAACAAACAGAAACTTCAGTGGTCTTCTCTGTTAACTCCATTCTCATCTTTACCTTGGATAAGGTAAGGCAAATGTAAAGTGTGACGTAATGCATTACAGAAAGGTTACCAACCCTGAAATAAATACACAAATGCAACAACTCTTATTTCGTGGTCCTAAGGAATGTCCAAACACACACACGCACACGCTTCGCGCGCACGCACAGGTGTCGCTTCGCGTGCAGCGCGGTGGCTCTGCAGCCTGTGCGCAGTACGCGGCGTGCAGCGGCTGACGTCAGAGAGGAGCGCGCCGCCGGAGGAGCGTAAATAGGGCAGAGCCGGAGCGCAGCGCGGAGAGGACACCCAGCCGGAGGAACCTGCAGGATGGACAGTCGGGACGCGCTCAACCCCGCCGCCTCACGCACCCGCCCGTAGCAATCCAGCCCACCGCCGTCTGCAGCCCGCCGAGCCGGAGGAGAGGAGAGGAGCTAACAGAAGAACACACGACAAACAACGCGAAGAAGGAGAAGAAGGAGAGGAAGAGCGCAGTTTTGGTGTCGTCGCTGCGAGGGAATCTGTGGCATTTCGCCCCACTGCCCCCTCTCGAATACCCCTTCCCTTCTGCCCTCTTGCCTCGCACTACCACAGGTAAGGTGCACGCCGTGTCTCCTGATCATCAGTAAGGGCGGGTGTTGCAAGTTTGGTGGCTCGTGAGGCTGCATGGCGCCGCTCAGTGCAAACTAAACAAGGTGGCGGTGGCGTACTTTTGAATTACTGCGTCCGGAAAGCGGGGGGTGGGGGGTGGGGGGCGTGCAGGGGCAGCCTAGCTGTCAGCGGTCATATTTGACAGTGTTGAACTCCACCGCCTGGAATGTGGCGCAACACCGGAGGAGAAGCGTCCGCGGGGCCGCCTCGCGTGGACACCTCGTGCAGACGCGGGCATAGGCTCTCTCAGAGTTTGGCTCCAGTTGACACCCCCCCCCCCCCATGCCCCGGAATGCGGAGCAGCACAGGGGGGAACAAAGTGAGACACTCACAGTGAGACGCCATCAGACCAGAGAAGACTGTGGCGCTCGTCCCACCGCCGGAGCTCTCCGCGGTGCTGAACCCGCGCCAGCGGCTCTTTCTGGGGCTTCGTCGTTCTGTCCCTTTTGGGGCCGTTCATCGCTGTGCTGTCGACCGACCACCGGGGTAAACCTCGGCTCCTCCAACTCTCGGCCACGTCTCCCGTACGCACCGACGCGCGCACCCTCGCATGCAGCAGGCGTGCACATGTAGAGCCCTGGATCGATATCGTATCTATTCACCGCAGCAGTTCTCAGCTGGACCTCCAGCTGGTAAAACACATGCGACCTGGAGGCCTCCGCGCGCTCCTTCATCGCGAGGGCAAACACACAAGCGACCAAACGTGATGTCGGCTGTCTGAACGTGTCGTTTGTGTTCACTAGTTGGATTTATTATATATTTTAATAGCTGAGAATAACGGTAAAAAAAAACACGCCACTATGATTAAAAGACAATTTAACCAAAGGGTGAGAACATTTAGAACACAATTTAGCACAGGTCAGTTTCAGGGTCTCGCAGGAGCCCCATGGAGCCCCGCACCTTGTCAGGTGCGCCCCGGGTCACAGTGTGCGGGTTGGGCGTCGGTGACTCGGTCGGCTTATTGCGCGTGTAATTTATTATCTGTCACAGCGCGGCGTACCGGCAGATTAAGGCCGCTTGTTGTGCTTCGGAGACGGACTAATAGTGGGATGACTCACACACTCACAGATCCACGCCAGAGACACACCGGCGTCACTCACTCGGACAGAGGAAACCTTCACCGTGACATTCTGCAAAGCACCGAAAAACCCGCACGAGAAGCAGCTCGCGCCTGTGCGTGCGTGTTATGGTTGGAGAAAGATGTTCTGCTGTGTCGGGCTGAGCAGGAGGCTCCACAGGCTTCCATGGCTCTCTGATGAGCATCAGTCTGCTCCTCTATGATTTCAACATGAACATGTAATTGACCTTTGAGTGAAAGATGAAGCTGCAGTCAGTGTTCTTTAATTTACAGTTTCAATACTTCAGTCTGGATACCTGATACAGTTTGTGCATCATAGGGACAGTTCAATGACACACATGTATCTCTCTCGGCCAGAGGAATTAGCTTTTCCTGAGTTTGTCACGGTCAAGGTGTTAGTTATTATTATCGTGGATATACATGCAAATAGTCAAATCTTCTCTCTACCGCCCCACCGCCGCCCCCCTCATCAATGCTGCATCAGGCATTAAACAATCCAAATAAAAAGATCACGATGACAAGTCCATTTAAGATTCAATTAATCTTAATAAATAGAATAAATTAATAAATTACACTGTAATTGAAATGAAAAATGTCATTTTTTCATGACAGTTATAATTATTATAGCGTCGGACTCATGAGCCATCGAGATGCTTCCGATCCCTTGATGTGAACCCCATGCTGAGCTCAACTAATCAGGACTGAGATTTATTTCTGCCCAACAAAGCTATCCCCCCGGGCAAACCAATCCCACTTCATCCACCACGCTGTTTTATTCATTTTCTTTTGTCTTTACGCCGGTTGACTTTGATTTGTTCCGCTTTTGCAATTTTTCCAAAGAAATACATCGTTCCTGTATACTCCAAAACCCAAAGTAAAATGCATCGCGGACAGCCAGTCTCAGCCTTCACTCACATCGTGATTAGTTTTAAATTGAAGTGGGTTTAGCGCTCAAACCCAGAGAAATGTAACGGCAGGGCGCAGGGCCACAAAACGCTTCACTTGAAATTCTGATCACTGGTGTTGAACTTCACTAGAAATGACCTTTTCCTCTGTGTGAACGCAGCCGCTGAGCTCGGCGCCCTGAGCAAAGAGCTTCCCGCCGAGCGGAAGAAACTGAGGGAAGAGTCGGTCGAGAGGGAGAAGGCAAACCCCAAACAACCCCCTCTGGAACCTTTATATCTGAATAGTCTTCGTCCCTGTGGTAAAAATCATTCATACTGACTTTGAATGCTCCTGATTCGGAAGACCGTTAGCATTGACTTGAGTGAGGTTGGCGTTGTATTGCAGCGGCTGAGTTAGCGTGGAGGAATGAAGCTGAATGGTGGTGCGTGGGGGCGCAGACATTCCTCCCCACAAAGTGCCCCTGAGGAGCCACGGATGCTGGAGGAGGCATTTTCTCTCCGCGCTGACCTCCCCCACAATTCTGTTTTTGCTACTTACAGCAGTCCACTGATCCCCCTGGTATCCTATTTGCGGCTGTGGAGGTTTCACACAGCCCACGGGGTGGGGGGGGGGGTTCTGTATCTACCGAGTCACTCGCTGCTTTGTGCGTATTTCAGCCCACCTGACGAGCTGGAGTTCAGGGTTTAACACCCGAGCGCCGGCGATCTGTTCACGGGGAGAAGTCTGTGCCGAGTCAATGAAAAGGGAAGGAGGGGCCTCTTGCCTCTCTTCAAGTGAGGTCAGGCTCTTGATTCATTGGGAGGTAATGCAGAAAAGCCCACGATGCCTTGGTGACCTTTCTAACCGAGTGCTCGTCCCCCCCAGTCGGCCCTTCAGGCCTCAAAACCAGAGACTGTTCTGCTGCCGCTCCCAGGCTCTGGAATAAACTCCCGTTCCACCATTGACAATTTCAATGTGGCTTAAAGACCCACCTGCCTTTGATCGTTTTAGTTCGGTCTGTTGTGGCCTGCCGGCTTTGGTAAAGTTTACTTTGCCCCCCTCCCCACTTACTGGTGTTGAACCTGCAGGTTTCATTTCTCCTTACGTTTCCTACAGATGTCCACCAGCACGTGTGAACGTACCCTCGTTGCATCTATTCAAATCAAACCTCCGTCTTTTTTGCAAAAGCTCATGGTTTGAGTCCATTATGGAAGTGGTGGTACTTGGTGACCTTTGGCTGAGCATGACGCAGCCACCTGTCTTCTGGTTTGGTTTGACTCATCCCATGATGCCCCTGTGTTCCTTTGGTTCTGGCCCCCATTGTGTGCTCTGCTGTTTCCTCGTCTTGTGTGTGTGTTCTTTGTGTGATCGTTGTATTCAGCCACTTCCCTGCATACTATATTCTATAATGTGTGAAGGCTGAAATGCTTTACTTCATACAGCTATCCATATTCTCTATACTACAAAGACTGGCTTCCACTCAGCCTTTGTACTATTGTACTATTTGAGTAAAATGTGCTTCTATTCTAGGAAATCACTTTTTTTAAATGGAGATGCACAGTATATTTTTGACACCTGCCACGGAGGATGCTGGGTTTTGGGGTCTTTTTATAGAATGTATTGACCAACTTTAGGAATTTATGTGACAGAATCTGTGCAGGTGGAAAACTATATTTTTTTGTGTCATTCAAATCGTTTCTCCTTGTTTTATTGGTGCTAAGCAACGGTTAGCTGTACCCAAACTACCAGCTTCATGCTACCTAATATTTTATCGTTGAGTGATGAAGATGGAAATTGTCAGTCATCATTAATTAGATCTTCTCTTCTCTTAATCAGTTGCGAGCTGTCTCAGTTAAATCCTTTTGACTGTGAGCTGTCTGGACCCTCGGCTGATGAGGCCCGTCAGCTTTGAACACCCCCCCAAACGCCCCAAACGCCCCAAACCCCCCAAACGCCCCAGCTCCTTTCCCGAGGGCCAGTGCGTACGAGCCTCTTGCATTACAGTGAATGACAGTTCATAACCTTATCGTTCCAGGCTACCGTGCTGTATAAATCCTCCGCAGAGCCTCCTGAGATTTATTACATCTTGTCATATAAATAGATAAATAAATAAAGGGACGTAAAAAAAAACGCACCATGGATGCGTATCCTGTTCACCTGGAGTGTGGGAGATAAGGAGGTCTACGCCGCGGCATCCGGATGCACGGCTGTCAGACAGATTGACACCGCCGGTCTCCTCGGTACCTTCCCAGACCGAGAGTGATAAATATGGAAGAAGGAATTGCCGCCGCGGACAGGCCTCTTGAAAACATTACGGGTGAAGGCGATCACCTCGGCGGCTCCACCTCCTGCGACACAGACGTCTGCGGGAGGAAGAGGGGGGTGTTTTAAAGCCGAGTGCAGGCAGATCGGTTCGGCAGCCGTGGGACGATAGCAGGGGTTCCTCCCAAAACGGGGCATGCACCACCAGATAATCTTCACCTTCTACTTTTAAAAGGGTGAAAAGTCTATTGAGCTAAAAAAAAATGTGAATGTTGGAAACTTTCCTAAGAACATGTTGACTTAGGAAGCGATCAGTGAACTGCAAACCTGGCAGTGCGAGCGCGAGAGTTTATTCCTTCCTCTGTCATCTTTTCTTAAAAAGGCAGCAACTTGCAGGGAGGAAGCACGCTGAGTGTGGGGGTCGGAGGGATTGTCGTACTGGAACTGGAATGTGTCATTTACAACCGTTGACTGCACACCTGGAGGCGTTCCCCATGCCGCCGGCAGACAAACAACGCGCAAAAGTCTAATAGTTTTCCCAACTTTTAAGCTTATCAATGTCCCTTTGGCCCAGACAGCCAATCCCATCAAGCAAGAGGCGCCGTTTTTTACCGCTGGCAGATGGGGTTTGGCTGTACCGCTAATTAGCTGCTGGGCTGTGAGAGAGTGTCAATCATTTATGAACTACAGCTCCTCATTTATTGCCCTGGACTGTATTCAAAGCTCAGACATTAAAAGGATAAATCAAAGTTCCTGAAATCTGACATTCCGGCCTGCTAGCCTACCGCCTGCTAGCCTACCGCCTCTTGGCCTACCACCTGCTAGCTTCCGGCCTGCTAGTCTACCGCCTGCTAGCTTCCGGCCTGCTAGCCTACTGCCTGTTAGCCTACCGCCTGTTAGCCTACTGCCTGTTAGCCTACTGCCTGTTAGCCTACCGCCTGCTAGTCTACCGCCTGCTAGCTTCCGGCCTGCTAGTGTACCGCCTGCTAATCTACCTCCTGCTAGTCTACTGCTTGCTAGCCTACCGCCTGCTAGCTTCCGGCCTGCTAGTGTACCGCCTGCTAATCTACCGCCTGCTAGCCTACCGCCTGCTAGCTTCCGGCCTGCTAGCCTGCTGGCTGTTTACCTCCCTCCTTTGAAATCATAGAGGCTGTGAGGATTTTGGACATGACTTATTTGGTCCAATGCTGATTATTCCAAATCACCAACATTCTTGTCTGCTGGCTGACAAGAATTCCTTAGATCATCTCAGTCAATAAAGGATATGAGCTCCACCCGGAAAAAACACAGGAAATGTTGGAGAAAGTGAAAGCGAGTCAGTCAACAGCGCCGCCGAGGAACATCAAGCTCCCCGGATCCATACGTGTTATATTGCCGACACATATCACCATTAGCCTCAGCCTGGCAGTTACTGTGTTGTTTTCACAGCAGAGCCAGATGTTTTGTGATTCTCATGCTGAGGAAGAACGGCAGTTTTATGTTGTTGGTTCAGAAGACTCTCAGTAAAAGCAATATAATTCTGACATTTTCATTTTTCTACCAAAAGGCCATCGAGCTCCTCAAGTCAAAATTCCAAATTCTAATTGAGTTGGTTTCTTGATGTGTGTCTGCTTTCAACGTGTGGATGTGATTCTGTTTCTTTGTAAGGAACAGCAAATTCAAGTTTACCAACTTGTGTTTTTATACTGAGTTTAATACGTAATTTGTCAGCTTGTAGTTAAAGGCAATTTTTGAGGTTTGTTGTTTGTTTCTTTGTTTATTATCGTGAGAAAACCGCTGGAAGTAGAAGACTAAAGGCTGAAGATAGAATAAATAAACATATCCAGGAAATGACTGTTTGCTCTAGAAATAAATCCCATTCTGAAAGTAATCATAAATAAACTACATGTTTTATTAATGCATTTATTTTAGTCATTGCCATAATAAAGGGCCGCCGTTGGGAAACATCTGCAGAAATTCAGTCTTTATTTTTAGCAGATTTAATCTCAAAGAAACATTTTGTCGTTTTAACATTCAGATTGTTTCCATATGACACTTTCTCCCATCTTCTCCTACGTGTCTGTGAGTCCGTCAACGCTTCCATCCAGAAGAACAAAAATCAAGCGCGGCTTTAAAAACTGAATATTTTACCTTTGACCTAGAAAAAGAAACGTCTCCCGGCTGAAAGCAGCTGATGCGTCTCAGAGGAACGCGAGACGGCACCTTCTCCCGAACGCCTCATCTTAAAGTTTGATGGCTAGCAGATGGCGCTTCACCGTCTCTGAGCGCCGCGCAACGCAGACGAGACGCTTCTTTTATTATCGTTGGTGCAACAGTAGAGATGCTTTGACACGTGGCTGCACACTACATTAGCATTAAGATATATATACATATATATTATATGTATATATATATAATATATATAATATAAATGTATATATATATATATAGGCGAAGCTTTGCTGCCTCAGAGAGTGAAAGTTGCACACAAAGAGACACACAACGTGTGAGATGGCGAGTACCGGAGCGTCTGTCTCTTTAAGCCGTTTAATACGCGGATCAGATAATTGGCCTCGTCGCAGACTCTCTCCCTGCTGATGAATTTCAACATGGACCATTCATTCCACATGTGTGTGTGTGTGCTCGTGTGTACTCATGTATGCATGCGTGTGCGTGTGTGTGTGTGTCATTGCCGGGGGCCATGCAGCCCATTAGGACAGTGACTGGCAGATCTCATTTGGTGGTTAATTTCAGCAGGGTGGGCTCTCCTGTGTGAGGCCCGTTAGCCTCGGGCTCGCTAGTCATGTGACGTTTCCATGACGGGTCCCCGGTACGCGTGTACTGTAAACCCGCACAGGTCCAAAGTACACTAAGTACTGCATTTTAGTATTGTTTTCGACATTATACACTTAGTTTTTACACCACTATCTATTTTGAACCACTTGTTCGTTCTCAGATCATTTAATATTGGGCCTTTTGGCTTTTTACTTTTTAGGTGAATTCCTATATTTGACAAAATAATCAACTCAGGGGTCCTTTCACCGACATTTTACCCCTCTGAGCTTTTCATTTCTCATCTCTTTGCTAAAACAAAAAAGCTGTGAGTGGGTCTACAAGAAATACGCTGCATTGTTGTACACAATACTTACAGGGGGAATCTGCCTCGTGCCTTGTTAGCGGTTACTTTTAATACTTCATGTACATCTTTAACGTGTCCGAAATAAGAGAAGATTCAACAATCTATTATAGAGCAGCGAGGAAATTTACAGGATTTACACAGTTATAGTAACAAGAGACACGATAAAAAGATAAAAATCAAGTATTATAAATAAGCAGTGATAAAAAAACAAAAACGAATGCACAATAGCTGCAATGAAATCTCATATAAACAGCCAGAATAACACCTATAACTGTTACTGCTCAGTGCATTTCTACTGCACAGTGTTAAAACAAGGACACGCGTTTTGTGTTGGTTCCTATGAATATGTGTAACATTTAAAGGGGAAGATGCAGCTTTAAGTAAAGTGTGTCAGTGTGATTGAGCTCTGAAGGTAAAGCTAAATCATCAATTATTGATTAAATGTTAACAGAAAAGAACAACAACAGTCTTTATATATTGAAAACAGAAAGGTTTCCAAAGATGAGATTATTTGGTGGAAAAGGAGTAAATAAATATGTAAAGCAGCGAATACATTTCCAGCGCGACGCACGGGGCGATTACAGGTCAAGGTGAGTCGCAGCACCGTTTCATTATTCAGTATTCTGGTTAAACGCCACAAACACCTGCGCTGCTTGAGATGCGTCGCGGCGTTTTCTCTGCCCTTGTTTCAGTTCATCTCCAAACTTTACGGCCCCCGAAGGTTCTGCAGTAAAACACACAATAAAGCCACATAATACACCGTAAACAACAATAAGGTACCGCGGTGTCACCGTAGGAGCCCACGTCAGCAGATAAGGGGGTGGACACAATAACAGGAACGTCAGTGCAAACAAAGTACAACCCAAAATAAATACTTCTCTTGAGAAGCTGGTAGTATTTAAGTTTGACTAATTCTGCACTTTGCTATTTGATGTGTGTTGTTTTGTATAACAGTATTTACATGATTTAAAGGCTTTTCTTTTCCATCGGTCTGGTTCGTCCACTCTTAAGCCGTGAAAAAAAAGCTTTTATGTTATAAGTATTAAATATATTCTGTCCATTTCCGATGTGATTTACAAATGGAGCAAGTCACGTCTGAAATAAAGGGCGTCGGGTGCAGGAAGCTTTGTGCGCTCTGCGTCCAGAAGGTCTTTGTGTGCGCGAGCCGTCGTGTCGCGGCGGCAGAATTGATCCCCTGAGTTTATGCACACGGCACCGCGCTTCAGAGGCTTGTCTCTTTGTTGACATCAAAAGACTTTCTGTGTCCTTTTGTTATACGGATAATTGTCCCCATCAGTGGAGGCTTTGAAGCGCGGCTGTGTGTGTGTGCGTGTGGCCTTCTCCTCATTGTGTGCATGAACAGCATCATTTCAGACGACACGCGTCTCGTATTCGTAACACGAAGATTATTTGTCTCACATCTCAACCTCATTCTGAACGTGAGCACTAAGGACTTTGCTTTGCTTCTGCTTTCAGGTGCTCACTCATGGGCGGCCTGGGCGTTTGGGCTGCGGCCGCTCTGCTGGGGGCCGCAGGGTGCTGCCTGGCCCAAGGGCTCAAGGGCGGCAGGTGGGGCGGCGGCGGGACGCCCACCGTGCCACGTGACTCCCACCAGGACCGGCGCTCCACGGTGAGCTTCTAACACACACTCTTGTTGTTTGTAATCCACGCTTGTAAGTTTCACATTTCAAATACCGTTTTCTTTGAATTTGAGCGCCATCTTTTTGGGTGAGGGAGACTTCAGCGAGAGAATAAAGCGTTGGAGTGATGAAGGGCTCCATTTGTTTGTTTGGACGTCCCCTTTCGAAGCTCAAGGCTGCGGATGTAAAAGTAGAAAACATCTGCACGAGACTTGATGAAAGTTAGTTAGCAAGTTCAAAAAAAGGCTGAATATCTTTCATTTAAAGAGATTTGATCCTTATAAAATGCATAATGGATTCATTTGAATGACGGATGCTCAACATTTACTCCTAGACGTGTTCAGCTGACCAACGCGGCAGCAACGAGGCGTGTGCCGGGTGGGTGTGTTCCTCACCCCCCCCCCAAATTTGAACTTTAGAAGCTGCCAGTTGGCACCAGAATCCTAAAGTTAAACCCTCGGGGGAATAATTATGCAGGAAGGATTCTCAAAGCTTTTGGGAATGTTGTTTTCCTTCTTCTTCTGTAGACGCTCGCAGAATAATACACACCATGTAAACAATGACGTGTCTTAAGGGTGAAACAGACGGAATAAACACGAGAAATGAAGCAGTGAGAAATGAAGCAGTGAGAAATGAAGCAGTGAGAAATGAACCGCTGTTTATACATTTTCTCGCTTTATGTTTGCATGTTTTTAATGATTTTATTTTTAAGCACTTTGAATTGCCTTGTTGCTGAAATGTGCTATACAAATAAATCCAGACGTTTGCGGGAGTAAATTTACGGTTTCGAGGGTTCCTTGTGAAGGTGACTGGGATTACGAAGCGCTCTTCTGGGAGCAGATTGGCACATGTGTTTTTCTTTCTTTCGCTCCCTGTTCAAATGGCTCCTGAAGCAGTTTGTGCACGAGTTCCTCCCCCCGCTGCTCCTCCTTTTGATGCCTTTTCATGCTAATCAGGCGGCATCTCCGAAAAGGTCAAAGTAGCAACATGCTCCTCGTGCCCAACAAAAACCCGCAGCTGCAGCTCCGCGAGAACACTGGAACCGTGTCGGCGTGCAGGTGACTAATCCGGGCAGAGCTTTGTTGCTTACAGAGATGGAGAGAATGAGTCGGCACGTAAACATGTGGCTCCGTGAATGAAGAGGGTCGGCGTAGCAGCGCATATAAGAGTGGGGGGGGTGCGTGGGGGGGCTATTCAAGAACGCTTTGCAACAGACACACGTTTTCTTGAATTGCCCCGCTGTTCAAATTGCGTCGCCACCAAATGTCTCTGCAGCCGCAGCGTGCGATTCTTCTTTCAATGGCATCGGAGATGGAAGCACGTTACTCCCAGACATTAGTTCAGTGCTGCGGCCATCTTAAACTCTGTATCTACTACAAAGCCCATTGACGTAGGCGTACGGGATGTAGTAGAGGTACACGTGTAGTATTAGGTTCTGATTGGCTGGCGTGCAGCTGATGACATCATGTAAAATCAACCAGGTAACCGTAGCAGCAGTGATGTTGCTTTATACACAACTGCCGGTGATTTAAGCAAACGATAAACCAGCTTTAAATATTTAGACCACTCTTTTAGCACAACCCGTATTCCTGATTTTGGAGGCCGTGGCCAATTAAGCTCCATTACTCATTGCTTGCTGGTTGATAAACGTTATCTGTATAAAACCTGGCTGGAAATCTTTCAGCTCAGTGCGCCTGACCTGCTGCATGTTGGTCGAGGTTGTAAAACCCACACGAACCCTGATGCTGATTGTGTTCACATGTATTCCTTCTGGGACGTCAGAGCCCAACCCGCCCTGAGAAGAACACTATATGACATGTAGTGTTAACGCCATCGGATCCTAAATAAAGGACACACAACTCTGACATAAGCCTCCGGCTTCAGGGTTTGCCCTTTAGAATCTTTTTCAGACAACTTGGTGGTTCTATGAATTGTTAGCCGGAGTCACAGGAGAGACTGAAGGGACGATTCACCTCGCAGAAAGTAGTGGGCCCAAGTTGTCCAACGCAAACGTCCTCTCGATGGGCTGCTGGGTGCCAGAATGGATGTTGCAAACATTCAAGGTGATAAACCGAGATTCTGCCACAATACCATGCACTTTAGAGACGGCAAGCTAGCTAACCAACGAGCTAACCAGCAAGCTAACCAGCGAGCTAACCAACGAGCTAACCAGCGAGCTAACCAGAGAGCTAACCAACGAGCTAACCAGAGAGCTAACCAACGAGCTAACCAGCGAGCTAACCAACGAGCTAACCAGAGAGCTAACCAACGAGCTAACCAGCGAGCTAACCAGAGAACTAACCAACGAGCTAACCAGAGAGCTAACCAGCGAGCTAACCAGAGAGCTAACCAGAGAGCTAACCAACGAGCTAACCAGCGAGCTAACCAACGAGCTAACCAGAGAGCTAACCAGAGAGCTAACCAACGAGCTAACCAGCGAGCTAACCAACGAGCTAACTAGAGAGCTAACCAACGAGCTAACTAGAGAGCTAACCAACGAGCTAACCAACGCGCTAAGCAGCTAGCTAACCAGCGGGCTAACCGTCGCCTGCAGTGCTCGGAAAAGTAATCTGCTAGACGCGTAGGGGCGACTTTTATGATGAAGCCTCAGGATAATGTTGACTTTCTTCAGGCGTTATAGACAAGCAAACAAAACTTGCCATCAATCGTCAGCAAATGTCTTTAAATCCTTTTAGATTTCCCCAACGCAGGACCAATAAAATCTTATCTTATTTTTTTCTTGCTTTGGAGAATTATTCCTTATCCACTTACGTTTTGCCCACAAAAATATCATCATGTTTACTTACAGAGAAGGGGGGCGCAAATTAAATTTAAATGTATGTACATTTCTACTACTGCATACTAATCGTGTGTGTGTGTGTGTGTGTGTGTGTGTGTGTACTAGCGAACTTGCAGAAGCTGCCGTCAATTAAAACTATTATTTTACGGCATACAAATCCTTTGAGGCCGAATGTAGAAAAGAATGTGACAAAAAGATCCCTGTGCAGACGTGGAGAATAGTATTTTTAGAAAGATGCCCAAAGCCCCTCTTTCACCTCCACGCCGGCTTTGATTCTCCAATCAATTGATCAAACAGCCGCGCTCCAGGTGATGGAAGGCGGTGCTGATGAGCACACTCAATTCCATCCCGCCGCCATGAGGAGGCACGTCCACAATTAAGACAGACAGATGGCGTGCGACGGGGGAGGGGGGGTAGAGACGTGCAGGCAGAGGAGGAGGCGACGACGGGAACAGCTGAAAGCGGCGTTGTGTCTTCCGCGAGCCTCTCGGTCTCCCGGGAAGCCGAGGAGGCCTCACAGACGTGCACATCTTTTTATCACCGAGCCTCATTACGGTGACATCCGCAACGACGCAAAATGTCACACGTCGGCTGCTCCACAAACGCCGTCACTGGGAGACCGGCCCGCGTCCTCTTTCTAAGGCGGCGCGTCGGCCCTTTCGTTTTTTACGGTTTCCGACACATCGAGCGCTCGCGCTGCTGTAACAAGCGCGATGCACGACAAATCTTCCAATGTTTGCACACAAACGTGACACGCTGAACAACCAAAGCCGCTTCATGACTCCGAACTCTCCACGGTTTTAGTGTTTCTAAAGAAATTTCAGTTTTATGCCTTTTCTCATTCTAAAGAAATGATATTGACGTTTTCGGCCGCCCCACAGTCATAAACGTTGTTTTTGGGGGTATTTCAAAGGAAACATGCTTTTATTTACCCCCAGCGCGTTGTGGGGGCTCGGAGGGCTTTTCTCTGACGCTTCCGGACGTTGCCCTGGAATCCAACCTGTTTGAACCCGTCGCCGTTCTATCTTCAGTCCCTGCAGGGAGGTCCGAACCGCCAGTAAATGTGCTTTAGTCAGCTTGGAATTCCAGACGTGATCGTCCTCCGCTTCCTCGTCCAATCGCATCGACACAAAGCGCCGTCAGAAAGACGCGAATGAAAGTGACATCTATTGAAACCTGAAGCTGCGCGTCGATATCGCTCACAGGTACAAAGTGACAAAGTGAATTACTTCTCCTTTCCGTGTCAACTGTTTGACATGGTGATAAAATGCCGTCCTGCAGCCTGCTGGGAAGTGTCTTCCAATTAGGGTGATTGAAGGGGGGGCGGGGGGGTCCTCGTCCCTCCGCTGTCTCTTCCTGTTCACCTTTTGCTTTTCTGACGTCTCTCTCTGAGCCTAGAAAGGGTGCCGGAGGGTAAAGAATGGCTGCACAAAGCTGGCGGGGGCTGTTTTCCTCCCGCTCCTCCGGCCTGTAATAACCACTGTGTGTGTGTGTGTGCTCTGTGTTTGCAGGAGGAGGGGAACGTGGACGGGAGCATCCATCAACGTGAGTACTCGCCGTGTTCAAGGCAAACTGCATTCTGTGCAACACGCGCTCCGCGTGCTGCTGCTGCTCTGGCACACGCTTTGTTTTCCCTGATTGCTGGGAAGGAATTCAAATGTCATAAGGCGGACGGTGCATGAGGCTGTTACGGGGAAGAGGCTCTGATGACGACGTGACTGACAGTCTGAGGCGAAACCGATTCTCCTCCTCGCACACAGTGTCAGATTGAACGCGTTCGGGTTGTCACCGCATGCCAGCAGATAATCCACAAACCAGGAGCTTCATATTTAGTCTATTGAGTCGCGTTCAACACCATCTGACAGGAAGCAGTGCTATTGTATTTGATCATATCTGTGTCTCATTCGAAGGGACAACGGTTCTTTAAGGGAACTGGACATATTCGTCAGGTGAATAATGATGCAGTCGGGGGGAGCGGGACGTCCCGCTCAGTCTGCTCCACCGTGTGAGTCCAGAACCACCTGAATGGTCCACTAGTGGAGCACACCAGTTTCTCTGGGAAGAGGTGAATGAGGACGTGCTGTAGGAGGCTGGAGACGCGCTGTGTGCGTACGGCCCATTGACCACGCGCCACATCTCCTTGGACTATTTGATGGAGCAGTGGGACATCGGCCGGTTAGCTGAACCTCCGTCCCTCGTGTCACGGACGCAGAGATGAAAGCGTTATCGAGGAGGAACAAAGGGGTCAGATAGGACATGAAATCAACAGATCTGAGCCCACAGTTATTTAACAGCGTCGCCAGAATCGTGCATGCAAAGTATTTTTTTAGTGGGCAGCAGGATTGAAGGGTTTATGTGCTCCAGTTACTGCAACAGCGACGTGTCCAGAGTGCTTCCTGTTTGACAAGCCACTTCCTCTGTGAGTATTGTCCCATTACGACGTGACGTCTTCTCTGCTCGCACGGCAGTTCTCTCTGACCTCAACATGACCCCAGAGGACTCCCCTTCCTGCTTAGTATGCATCCGTATTGTTTTTACCTATGAGTTCCACTCAACTCAGTGTTGTGTGCAGAAAGGCGGCTTTCTCGGTGATAATTGCTCTTCCAGCTCTACGTGCTTCCTCACCTGCCTCTTGGAATCCAGCTGCGGTCCCGCGCATCTCGACGGGGAAAGGCGACGCGCGGCGTCCTCATCACTGCCTCCACAGATGGTGGTGAGGAGGGAGGTGAAGGAGTGGACAGAACCCACCCAAACAACCCCACGAGGCGCCAGAAGCCACACGCTAAACCTCCCGATAATCCGCCGGAGCTGCAAAGGTTTCAGCGCGTTGGAGGTTTACGGCAGCAACGCGGGTCAAAGGGGACGGGCTGGGATTCACGCACAGGGGACAGGGGGGGTGGACTTACTTTCTGGCTGTGTCAGCTTCGCAACCAGAGCAGTTTTTTACCATCGACCGCAAGGCACGAGTCGCTCAGGTAGCAGAAACCTCACGAAGCATCGAGATCCAGCGTCTGACTCTTCATCCTCCTTCTGTGTGTTTCGATGAGGGAGGGGCGCGACCCCCCCCCCCCCCGTGACGTGTCTCCCTGCATGAGTCGAGGACGGCCGCTGTAATACGTGAGCTTTCCTTCCCTCTGGAGGCTAATTATCTTCTGTCTGTTGCTTCCTGCTGCTCCTCTCACATTCCAACCGCTCCTTCGCTCTAGTTCACCCTTTGCTTTTTCTCCTGGCGGTTTGGTCCATATCTCCCCCTCCCTCATAATCGCCCAGCTCTTTTATAGCGCCTTTGCTCCTCAGGCTGAGACAATGACATTAATCAAACCGACCCAGTTATAGGACGCTGCGCGTGAAGGTGTAGAAGTCGGCTCAGGCAGAATCCTCTCCATCCCCGGCTGGATGCCACCATCGGGTCCATCCGCTGTCAGCGATCACGTTATCGCTGGGGGGTCCACGTGGAATCATTGAATGTTACCCATCTAGAAGGGGGACTAATTCGGCACTGAGCGATTTGTTTCTGAACCTCAGGGTTCGTTACCGTCACACATTCAGCTACGGGAAGAGGCAGAGCCGGTTAAACAGTCCTCTGGTTCATTTGGGTTGTAATTGGGTGAGAATTAGAGGGGACGAAGTTGACAAGAGAGCGACTTTAATGAGCTCGAACGACTGAGGAGCTGGAAGGAAGAAAAGGGGACGAAGCTCAAATCAATACCAAATAATATTATATTGTGTAACAACATCTTACTGGAAAATAAGAACGATTGGTCCCAGATTTAATTTGCAAACAGAGCACAATCTGGAAAACACGACATGCTCGATCTTTAAGTGGTTGAGTCGCGAGAAGACGACTGAAGCAACGGCAACATGGACGCCAGTGGGTGTTGCGCAACACCGGGAAAGGACGTTGACTAAACTACTGCCCGAAAAGCAAGGTGGCACTCGATCATTTTGACTCGGTGTGCAGCCGCTTTAAGGGGAGAAACACCGTCACAGAGTCCTAGAAGTGATGGTGTTTGAGGCGGATGCTGTATTATGCATGTGGAAGTTCTGCCCTCCACCTGCAGTGAAGGTTGAGAAAAACACTCACATTTACTTTACTTCAGTCGTGGAGTTCTCACTTGGAGAAGCGACGTAAATCAAAAGAAACCCCAGAAACCATCATAACACTCGCGGGTCTAAATGAGAACTTTGGCTCTCGTCTCGTAGCGTAATTAGAACGTGCAGAAGAACCAACGCTCACCGAGGTGTAATTCACGATCTCAGTTGAGTCGTAAAAATCTTTGAAACGTCATTTCATGAAGCCGCAGAGCGATAAAGGCTGCAGAGCGCTAAGTTCATCGACAACTTCATCAAAATTGTAAAAATGAAACGGCCGGCGCCAAAAACCAACCCTCCTTTTTATAGAGGAGCTTACAGAATGAGAACTTTGTTATGATCCGCGTGATGATCACAGGCGCAAAAATGACTTTCTGAATCGGATGCACAGGTCGATTATTCACACAAAGTGTGGACCCACTTTTCCATCTGAAGGTGGTGTCTTTTTCTACGTCAACGGGTGGTTAAATCACGGCTAATTACTGTGATTGTAACGCAGTTTATGCTTCACGTAACGACTGGAGGTCCACGTGGGAGCAGATGACCCTGTGAGACCCTCAGATCCACCCGTTACCTCCATCTTTAACCTCCACCCGTTACCTCCATCTTTAACCTCCACCCGTTATCTCCATCTTTAACCTCCACCCTTTACCTCCATATTTAACATCCACCCTTTACCTCCATCTTTAACCTCCACCCGTTACCTCCATCTTTAACCTACAGCCTTTACTTCCATCTTTAACCTACAGCCTTTACCTCCATATTTAACCTCCACCCTTTACCTCCATCTTTAACCTACACCCGTTACCTCAATCTTTAACCTCCACCCGTTACCTCCATCTTTAACCTCCACCTGTTACATCCATCGTTAACCTCGATCGTTAACCGCCACCACCCTTTACCTCCATCTTTAACCTCCACCTGTTACATCCATCCTTTACCTCCATCGTTAACCTCCATCGTTAACCACCACCCATTACCTCCATCCTTTACATCCACCCTCTACCTCCATCTTTAACATCCATCCTTTACCTCCATCCTTTACCGCCACCCATTACCTACATCCTTTACATCCACCCCTTTCCTACACTCTTTACATCCACCCTTTACCTCCATCCTTTACATCCACCCTTTAACTACATCTTCAACAGCCACCCTTTATCTCCATCTTTAACCTCCATCCTTTACATCCACCCCTTACCTCCACCCTTTACCTCCATTCTTTACCTCCACCCTTCCACCCAAGACGGCTTCATGAGCTGAGAACAAATGATTGCTTTTGAATTCAGATTATTCGCCTCTGCGCTCAGTTTCTTTCCCCGCCGCTTTTCTTCCACGCCATCCAACACACACACACACACACACACACACACACACACACACACACAGCCTCACCTGCACATTCATTTACCTGTTGGAGTTGTTGTGATTTTTGCAGAGGACGAGGTGTGTCTGCATTCCCACAGGGAAGTGGAAATATTCTGAACTGTCAGGTCCCGTTTCTACGACAGTAAACCCTAAAACACGCTGCGTACCTCACCGTGTTTTTAGGGTTAATTCTAAAAGATTCATTCACTGCAGAGTGACGAGCCACCCTGTTGAAACTCTCAAGTCTCTCGTGTTTTACGGACAACGGTACCTTTTCATTATCATAATGTAATGACAATGTGTATGAGAAGATCTCTTCACGGAATGATGCCGTCACATATTACACATCCTACATGTGGCGAGGCCCAGAGCCCCGGAATCCTTTAGATGCTACGTCGCTCTCCGTATTACGAAGCGCTGTCTCTGCCAGAAGAACCAATGTCGGATACTCAGACGGAGAGGATGAAACAACGGGATCCGACGTTAAAGGCAGTGAGTCAGTGAGCCGTGGAGGCGGTGCTCCCTGCCAGGACCGCGTAATAATACAATGAATCAAATGGGCTTTGAATTTAAAACAAAAAATTGATTTCAGTGTGGCATTGGTGTTTCCTCCATAATTTCCCTAAATATGACAAGCAATTACCATTGTCGGGGTGTTGGCAGCATGAGCGGGCGCTCTGCCAGGGTTCCGCCTTTGAGGGTTTGCTTCCTCAATTCAATACGCAATTTCAGATTTCTCTGAAGCTCTTTGCCGACATCCACTCGGCACATAAAAGGCAACAGACATCGTGATCTGAGCAAACTTCTGCCTGCCAGAATCCCACAGAGGAAAAGTCCCCAGAAATAAACTCACGGACTCCCACGATTGTCTGATCATTGTCATGGAACCGGAATCTATTTTTAAAAGTAAGTAATGCTCCCCGAGGCCCTTTGGAACGCATGAAGATTAATGAGAATGTTGTTGTGGGTGTAATTTAATGCCAGACAGGGAGGGAAAAAGACACCGTTGGCTACGCAGGTGGGTTGCTTTTTCTCAGAAATATTTCTTCGGAATTATATTGCTGAATAATTTATTATCCAACAAATTTAAATGTAAAATGGTTTGAGCGGCCAGCTACCGGGGGAGAGAGCGCAGCTGCAACAACAGCAAAGGCGCCGCCAGGGCTCCTTCGTTTCCGAGTGAAGATCGTGCAGGTGTCCAAAAAGGTGACCAGAATGATGCATGTGTAATGTGATGAGGTCACGGCTTGTGAAGGACTGGAGTCGGGTCAGAGGTGGGGGGTTATTTTGGTTTATCGGCACAATCATAAGATTAATTACGGTGTCAGATGTTATATCCCTCCATATTACCAGATTTCTTTCCTCATAATTAAAACCCCCCTCTGGGCCGGAGAGGTCACGCTTCTTCTAAAAGTTTTTTGCTCAACTTGTTCTGATGAGGGCAGCGTTATTAAACAGGAAACATTCACCTGCAGTTAATGGAATGTCATGTAATTGCAGTTGGGAGTTAATTGACTTCCACCTGACGAGCTGAACTTGTGTTCTTCCTTCCGACCAGCAGGGGGCGACTCCTCTGCTCCCATAGACGTCTATGAGGAAATGACTCTACTTCTCTGTAGTGACCAGCAGGGGGCGACTCCTCTGCTCCCATAGACGTCTATGAGGAAATGACTCTACTTCTCTGTAGTGACCAGCAGGGGGCGACTCCTCTGCTCCCATAGACGTCTATGAGGAAATGACTCTACTTCTCTGTAGTGACCAGCAGGGGGCGACTCCTCTGCTCCCATAGACGTCTATGAGGAAATGACTCTACTTCTCTGTAGTGACCAGCAGGGGGCGACTCCTCTGCTCCCATAGACGTCTATGAGAAAATGACTCTACTTCTCTGTAGTGACCAGCAGGGGGCGACTCCTCTGCTCCCATAGACGTCTATGAGGAAATGACTCTACTTCTCTGTAGTGACCAGCAGGGGGCGACTCCTCTGCTCCCATAGACGTCTATGAGGAAATGACTCTACTTCTCTGTAGTGACCAGCAGGGGGCGACTCCTCTGCTCCCATAGACGTCTATGAGAAAATGACTCTACTTCTCTGTAGTGACCAGCAGGGGGCGACTCCTCTGCTCCCATAGACGTCTATGAGGAAATGACTCTACTTCTCTGTAGTGACCAGCAGGGGGCGACTCCTCTGCTCCCATAGACGTCTATGAGAAAATGACTCTACTTCTCTGTAGTGACCAGCAGGGGGCGACTCCTCTGCTCCCATAGACGTCTATGAGAACACCACTGCTTCTCTCTTCATTTATTCCCTCAGTAAATGTTGTAAACGTGCGTTTCAGTCTCCAGTTTCAATTCTTCAATACAGCATGATGTAACTTTTGGTACGAAAAGTAACCAACATGATGGTAACGGTGATGGACGCTTTATTATGCATTGAATCAGAAATCTGACTCCTTGCCTGTTTTTCACAACAACATGAGATCATTTTGTGATGTAGTTTGCTTTAATCACCCAGTCACCGGCTTTGGCAACCTGTGTGATTCTGGCTGTTAAGACATCTCCAATATCTGCAACATAGAAGCTGATGCAACTAGAGAACATGTGTACCAAGAACGTTTATCCTCATTCGACCTCATTACCTCCAAATATTCTTCCATTACACAGCTCATTGGCCACTTTTTGTGAGGCGATGATGAAAAGGTTGAAGAAAAGAAACTTTAAAGGCCACCGATTCGCCCGTATCGATCAGAGAAAAGAGATTTTGCTCCGGTCATGTCGTTACATTGAGTGCTCTGTGTGCTCTTTCCTGGTATTTAGGGATTCCCGTCTTTGCAATCACTCACTCAGAACCAATTGAGAGCCACTGAGCAATAAAAAGCCAGCATTCACACCATTTCCCGCCCTGTAAAAGCCCTAAAACTTCCCTTCCACCAAGGAGACAACAAAGAGGCAATCACACCGAGGAATAAAATACCCCGCGCATCTCAACCGCCCTCTTCAGGGAAACGCAGCTGCCACCCGAACACAAATGGAGCAATTTGTGCAGAATATCATGCGTAATGGTGGGGCCGGCTTCCAGGTGTGCGAGCGGTGAACGAGCGGGCCCCCCCGGAGGAGAGGCTCTTCAGCGGCGAGGCCCCCGGGCCGTGGATGCGTCAGGGTGTCATCGGTTAAGGACGTCGCCGGGAGGAAAGAGCGATCCGCCGTGACATTGCTGCTCGCTACGCTAAGCGGCGGCGGCGTGGAGTCAGGCGGCGAGGCTGTCTCTCTCCCTCTCGGTGAGCGAAGGGATGATTTCGCTCCCGGCGGGAGGAAAGAAAATGACTCGGGTGGTTGAGACAGAGCAGAGATCCCTGTGATCGAAGTAGAGAAATGAAGAACGGCTTGTTTTGTTGTTCCTTTGGGTTCTTCTGGCTCAGAGTGTCATATTCAAGCTGTTCGCCGTCCGGCTGTGGTTGTCTTGTTGATTATTTACTCTTCCGGAAGGTCGGGCGGTCAGAGCATCGTTCTGCATTCACATAACGTGAGACTGATGATCCATGATTAATTTATGTTTGGTCGATTCTAATTAACCGCGGAAAATCTAATCCGCCCGCTTCTCCTTGCATAACGTTCCAAACTATTATTGGCAAATTGAAATGACATCACCCAGGGGTTTGTGGACTACCGTTTTGAAGCCGAAGTAACAGTGTGTGGACTGTGAAGTAGAGACCTGTCAATCACTGTAAGCCCCGCCCTAAAGCCTCCCCTGCTCTATGGTCTGTTTGACTCTAACTGGACCATCATTCACTAAACTTATGAACATGAACACAAACATTATAAACTCATGTTTACAATGTTTACTGAGGGAATAAATCAAGAGTCATTTCCTCATAGACGTCTATGGGAGCAGAGGAGTCTCCCCCTGCTGGTCACTACAGAGAAGTAGAGTCATTTCCTCATAGACGTCTATGGGAGCAGAGGAGTCGCCCCCTGCTGGTCAGAAGCAGGGTTTAGTCATTTTAGTCATTGTGCATAAAGGCCGGAGGTCCAATCTGCATGTATTATAAATGATAGCTAATAATGCGGCTGTAGGATTGAAAGTCATCTAAAGATTTACACCCACACAAGATAAAATATGTCGCAGTGGAGGGAAAAAAAAGCCACTCCCGCCGTAATAATTCACCGCGGCTGTCCGACTGCCGACCTTAATCACAGTTTACCGTCGTCCTCGGATGGCTTCCGTAATGTGCATTCGTGGAACAGCAGCAAGCGAAGACAATCCGCCATTCGTTTCCCGACTGTCCTCAGCGTTCCCCGTCCTGTTGTTGTCGCGCGTACGTTACCTGAGAGACGCACACGGATTCACACGTATTCACCTCCAACTTCAAACATCAGCACGTGTCCACCTTTAAGACACATAGAGACACGTAAATTCACAGTGACGATACGGACGCTGATATTACACCTCCGAGTGAAAGAGACCGGAGGACACTGATTGACCCGCAGCCTTTAATGGTAACGGATGAATCAGTGGACATGAAGACAAAGACATGAGGACACAGGACCTCATGACCCCCCCCCCCCCCAGTGGACATTCAATTGGGACCTTTATTAAATCGGAGCGCCGAGATGCCGGCGAAGTCGTTTATTTGCAGCAACGTGAAGTAACAACGTGCAGGTCGAAGCGCTTTGATGAGGCTCATTAACGCACGCCGCGTTCGCCTCGTCCCCGTTCATTTGGCACAGCGGGGAGACGCTCTCGGGGACGTAGCTCCATTCATGTGGCATTAACGGCGTATCTCAGTGTTATTTAGACGTCTCCCCCCAAATGCAGAAGACTCCCACGCGATGACGGTGTGTGAGGAGGAAGACGGCAGCACGCCACGCCGGGAGGACGGTGGGGGGACATTTGTCAGCCGCCATTGCTTTCGTTTAAGGGAGATCCCGTCCTCATCGAGGATTAAAGGATTCCTTTGCATTTTCCTCCTCGTAATATTCAGAGGACATCTTGGCCCACACACACACACACACACACACACACACACACACACACATCAGAGTTTAAATAGCAACGAAGAAGCAATTCTAAGACACTCCAACCCTCTTTGTGCCAAACACACATGAAAAGGACGGGTGAGGCGTCTCGCCGATGGGACGTCCGGAGCGGTCCGTGTCACGGCTCTCTGTCACGCGGCTTAAGTTCTTCCAGGGTGAACTAAAGCAGCAATAAAGCCCGTCTGCTCTATCTATTGTTTTAACGATGTTTGGTGCAGAAGAGCACTGAAGTTCCCCCCGGAGAAACGACCACATTTTCAAGGAGCAGAAATAATAAAAGTTGAAGAGCTGGCGGGGCTCGGACACTATTATTTTTATTACGCATCTCTTAAGTGGGAGCGTTTGAAGAGGCCGCTCTTAGCTCAGAGATGATTGTGAGGAAAATCGATCGCTGTTGGATCTGCTCCACGAGGTTCTCTCAGCCGGCTGGGGGGGTTTAACCCCCGAAGGGCCCTTAAAGACTCTGAAGGTTTATAGCGAGAGGAGAATGAGGTACGGCCAGAGGGTCAGAGCCCAACGCGTTTGTAGGTCATGTTAGTTATTCTTCACGTTTGGATCGTGTTGCTCGTCCTTCTTTGTAGAAGAACCACTGAGGACTGAACCGAGGCAACAGTCCCCCTTTCCTCCCTTTGGGTGGGACCTCTTCGGTTACCACGGCAACACTAACTGATGCGAAACAATGCGAGAGGACGTTTGTTAGAGTGGAGTCGTACAAACGGAGGCGCTGTGAAGGTTGATTGACAGCTAGAACAGCCACCTGGAGCCAGAACCACAGCTGGGCGCCTCGCTTACCTTCGGGGCCGTGCTGATGCATGCTGGGTAGGTGTGTGTGTCACTGTGAGATGAGGCTCTGCACGCAGCACAGGGAGAAGGTCCAGCACCTGATGGATGTTTGCACAAGCCCCCTCATGCTGCTTCTGTGTGCGTGTGTGTGCGTGTGTGTGTGTGTGTGTGCGCTTCACTCACACACATCGCTCTCAGCGCTCACATTGATCAGCATTCCTGCTACACGGCAAAAATCGATGTTAATTTCGCTCTTCGGCGTGTTAGAATCAACACGCTGTCACAGCTTTTTAAATAATTTCAAGCAGGAGAGAAGACGGCGCTCCGCTCGACTCCGGACCTCCGACTTAAAACACCTGGGACGCACTTTGCACTGCACGTTAACGTCGACGTAAATGAAGGATTTAATATACTCCTGCATCGGCTCGGACCCCCCTTACCCCCCCCCCCCTCCCACTGAACCCGCCGCTAAGCGGTTAATAATCAGCTAACGAGGGTCTGAAGAAATGAGCTCTCCTCAAACCAACACCACGTGGAAGAGACACAGCTTTTAAAGAGTTGGAGGGAGGGGGGGTGGAGGAGGGTGGAGGCCGAGCACTCAACCAAATCAGCCCCCCCTCCCTCCCCCCCTCACCCGTATGCATGGCTGGATTCCAATTGAGGATGAATATGGAGCTCAGCTAAAGATGATGGATGCCATTTGTCTTGGCAAGCAATCATACCTGCACCAGTATTTTTGGTCCCTTTTACCCCCCCCCCCCCCCCCTTCCTCCCCCCTCCTCCCCCTTCCTCTCAAGAGAGAAGCCACTTGGTGTGATAAGTGATATTTATAGTCGCGATGGCAGCTGGGGAGAACATGCACAGCACAGCAAGGCAGGGACGTATCGGAAGAGTGGCCCGTTCAGAGGCATTCTGGGAATTGGGGCTTTGTTTTTATTAATTGCTTTTGTAGTCTCTCTCTCTCCCTCCCTCCCTTTATCTCTCTCTCTCCCTCCCTTTCTCTCTCTCTCCCTCCCTCCCTCTTTCTCCCTCACAAACTCTCTTCCCTCCTGTTTTGAAGGACAAACATGTGGCTGGCTGCTGTTATCACTTCCCTCACAAACAGTGTTGAAAGTATGAGCAGGATGGAGGGGGGGGTTGGTGGTGGTCTTCATGTGGCGTCGGAGCCGAGGTCCGGAGGGACGGGGGCGGCACAAAGCGGTCCGGTCTGTTGTTCGCCGGCGTTCCCCCGCCTGCAGCTGATTGGCCGGCTTCACCTGTAATCAGCAGCAATCACAGGAGCTGATTGAAGATGATGAAGCTCCGTAATGCCACTCGGACCCGGAGGACGAGGCTCTAATGGTCATAATGGCCGGGGGGGCAAAGGGCTTTGAGGGCTTTCTTTCACCGGTAAGATGACAGGAACTGAGGGAATGTGTGAACAGAAGAATGAGGCCCGAAGAACTTCACAGAACACACATCTGCTTTTATTTCATTTCTGAGATCTTATTTGACTCTTTCCATGTTTCTCCTCCACTCTGTCAACGGTTTAGCTTAATAACGCCGGTGATGTTTGGCTCCGCTGGTGCCTGACGGGCGTTTGCCCCGGTAATCACTTTCCCCGCCGATCCTATTTGTACTTCCAGCTCCCGGCGCCGACGCGGCGTTTGCTTACCGCCGGCCGTCACCGTCGGGAGCGCCGAGCGGGAGGAGAGAGCTCCTTCTCTCTCCAAGGAGCACGTCTCTGTGTTCCGCTTTGGCAGCTCAACGAGAGGAACATCACCTGATTCATTCCCAGGTAGCCGTCTGCCCGATACCTGGTTACCGGTGGGCGGGGCTTAGAACCATCACCTGCCTCCCCCCCGAGGGAGAGATGAGGTAGAAAAGGCATCACAACATTCCTTTGAATCGTCTTTTTAACTTTTTCTGGAATATTAAAGCCGACTGAGGTGGTCTTCGATGCGCCGCTAAAGCCCCCCAGGAGAAAAGGTCTGCAGGGTGATAACAGCTTTTATCACTAGTGGGCTGCATTGCTCAGGGACACGCACACTGCAGATGGGGGGGGGTGTTGGCGTTGGTTGGCGTGATCTGGGGGCTCATGAACACACCGGCCTTTATATAGCTGCACAGTTGATGATTAAATTCCATTTGAATCGTATTCATCACGAAGCCGTATGATAAATAAGAAGTGTTTAATCATTCTGAAATGAACACAACATCAAATACAAACTGAATTGACTCGTTGTTCTTTTATTCTCGTACAATTTGATCCAACTCATTTTAATCAAGACTGGATCCAACTCTCGCTGTCGTCCCCAAGATTTATAATCTCGAATCAGCACACGGCAACTCCACCTAATTATGACTAATTATGACTAATTATGACTAATAGGGTGAGAAGAGTCGGAGGACCAAACTGTCTTGTTGTCCACAACAACCTGCCGTTAGTGTGTGTGTAACAGTGTGTAACAGTGTGTAACAGACTCGTACTTCCACCTGAGAGGGAACAAAGCGAACTATGTAATTCAACACCGTCCAGTTCAGTTTGATCTAAAGTTAATGTCATTAAATGTACGATGTTGCCAATATGGGAAAACATTGACGATGCTGAGACGGAGCTTTCTTCTTGCAGCTCTTGCTGAGTGGACCGAAGGCGGCTGATGCTGCGAGGAGAGATGGAATAAAGTGCTCTTCTCAGGCTGACCGTGACATTGATGTGTTAGATGGGGGGGGGGGGTGTGGGGGGCTGTCAGGTCTCTGTTCTCCTGCTCTTAGTGACATCTCACAGGGAAGAGACATGTGGAATAAAAGGGGAAACGGGGCGTTCGTCCACGTATGGATTTAGAATGAGAAGAAGGATGAAGAGGAGGAGGAGGAGGAGGAAGGAACATGTCCATCCCGTTTACTCCTCCTCTCTCCTCGGTAGATGTTCTCTTATTATATCATATTTATTCTTTGATCCGGCTGACAGATGAGAATAAAGCGATTGTCTCCTCTACGGTTAAGGAAGGACTTGAGCATCGGGTCGCTGGTTGAATCCTAAAATATTTCTCGTCATCCACTTTTGTAATGAAGTAAATATCTGTGCTGAATAAGCTAAATATTTGAATTCATTCACCGACATCAGTGGCTGGATGATGAAGCCAGTGACCTTCAACAGCGATCTCATTATATCGCTCTTTCCACCAAAACATTTTTAACATTTTATATTGTACATAAAACCAGAAACGATTGTCTTGTTCTGAAAAAAAGCCCCTTTGTAGGTGTAATTGATTGGGTTAATTTGAGCGAACACCGTGTACAGCAATCCCCTCCGCCATTATGTCCATAATTCAATTAAAACCTATCTGGAATAACACAATAAAGCCATTGAGATCATCCCATTGTGGTCCTCGTGGTCCATAATTAACATCCCTATCTCCTGCCTCGCCTGTTCAAAGGGAGTTAAGGGCAGAAGAAGGCCGCCGGAACTCCATAAAAATGCAAATGTGCGTCACCTGCTTAATGCAAATCACCGCCGAGGTCGACGCGCATCCCGTTCCACCCAAACCTCCTCCTGGAAAACGCTATTGTTTCGTACGGCTTGCTTTAGTTTTCCCTGTTGGGAGAAACTTTGACGTTGCACAGTTGACAAACAACATCCAGTGTACATTTGGTTCAATGACACGTGTTTTTGTGTCCATATTCAACCGATTTTAGGGCCATTTGAACGAGTTATGAGAATGAAATATCTGGTCTGGGATCATCGCATGAGAGTTCAACGTTTACAGCTACAGACAAAGTAATCCCAGCTCACAGGTCCGCTCGCCTCCCACAATGCCGCTGTGCTTTCCCCGCGTCCGAGGGCCACCGGCTGTTCCTTGTTCTCCTCGTACTCCTAACCAGCCGCGCTTCGATTTAACACCGTTTATGGTTCTAATCTTGTTAAAGTCACGGAGCGATCCATCTGCAGCAAAATAAATTACAGAAAAAATGATGTTGTTCACAAATGAAGCACGTAAATCCTTTTTAAACAAAGAGTGTTTGTTTCATTATCTGTGTTTGTGACAAATTCAAACTCCTACTTCTCTATTTTTATTCATTTACTTCCTCCTCTGTCCTTTTCTTATTCTTCTCCTCCTCCTCCTCCGTCTTCATCTTCTACATTAGAGGGGTCTACGGGACTCCGCCCTGATGTGGTTGGCTCCGCCCTGAAGTAGCCTCCCTGCTGGGCTGAAGTCCGGCCCCCTTTTCCGCTTCGCCTGGCGTGTCTCGGTAGACAGCCGAGTAGTCGATGACTCACCCCCTCCTCCCCCTCCTCCACCCATTCTGTTCCCATCAGCCTCCACTCTTTCGGGTAACGGAGCTAATGCTCGCCTAGCAGGGCGCCTCCTCCGCCCGGGCGCCGCATCGCGCCGCACTTCTTCTAACCCCGAATCCTGCTCAATTATTGATGGTGAACAGGGACGGGCTTTGCTCTTAGTGCTCCCCCCAGGGGGGGTGGGGGGGCCGCGCTCATAATATCATCGCCGACCAGACGGCTCGCAGCGGCCCAACCCCCCCTGTGGCTGGGAGGTGGTCTAATGGCGGTCAGCGCGCCCCGGGTCCCTAAATGTTGCACGAACGCAACGCGACACTGAGCGAACCAGCTGTCAGCTGCTTCCCACCTTCGTTAACGACAGAAATCCTCAGTAATATTTCAGCGCTTCAGAGCCATAAACAGCTGAATGATGAAGTGAAGGTGACAGGCGCCGCCCCCCCCCCCCCCTTCCAGTCTGACCACTGCGCTCTCAGCCCCCCGCCATGAAATACATAATCATAATCGCCTCCTTATGGAACGACCTCCTTTCGCTGGTGCTCGAGCTGCTCACTTGACACAACCTGTAACTTTGAGCAACCAGGGTGGACATTTCCAATTCTTCACCAGTGACATTTACTTACTCCCCCTGCTGACGGCGTTCTCTATTCATGTATTCCATCCTTTCTCGCTGCAACCCGAACGTCACATTCTGAAGCGAACGCAGGTCTTTTACAAGCTGTTTTTTTTCCAGCAGACAAACGACAAAACAAGACTGCACAAGAGGTCCATTAGGACATTCCATGAATATTAGATAAACACACTCGGGGTGGGACGTCTCCTCTGCAGGCTTCTGCTGTTTGGGTTCTTTTGTTTGCACGTGTGTGTGTGTCCTTGTGTGTGTGTGTTCCTGAGTCATTTGCTCCATAGCCGTCCCTCATAAGATATTTACAGGGCCCATCTATTATGGATTGTGATCTGATTGAAGCTGAGTGTTCCCGTCTTGCCCCCTGCGTGAACCCCTCACGCGAACACCGGGATCCTTCCAGAAAGCCCACCCAGGATCCTTCTGGCCCGGCTGAGGAGAGGCGTCGGCTCCTCGTGCTTCCCGCCGAGCTCAGGAGGAGCCGGCGTGCTTCAGATGTGGCCCACACCGCCAGGAGGAGGAGGCGTGTCCCTCTTCCTCCTATTTCCCCATTTCTCCAAAACATGCGACCATTTTGATCAAAAAGCCGCCGTATTGCGTCGTGCTTCATGGCGTCGTGCTTCATGGCGTCGTGCTTCATAGCGTCACGCTTCATAGCATGTGCTTCAAAGCGTCGCGTTTCAAAGCGTCGCGCTTCATCGCGTCGCGCTTCATCGCGTCGCGCTTCATCGCGTCGCGCTTCAAAGCGTCACGCTTCAAAGCGTCACGCTTCAAAGCGTCGTGCTTCATAGCCTCGTGCTTCATAGCCTCGTGCTTCATAGCGGCGTGCTTCATAGCGGCGTGCTTCATAGCGCCGTGCTTCATAGCCTCGTGCTTCATCGCCTCGTGCTTCATAGCCTCGTGCTTCATCGCCTCGTGCTTCATAGCCACGTGCTTCATAGCCCCGTGCTTCATAGCCACGTGCTTCATAGCGTCGTGCTTCATAGCCACGTGCTTCATAGCCCCGTGCTTCATAGCCACGTGCTTCATAGCGTCGTGCTTCATAGCCACGTGCTTCATAGCCTCGTGCTTCATAGCGGCGTGCTTCATAGCGCCGTGCTTCATAGCGCCGTGCTTCATAGCCTCGTGCTTCATAGCCACGTGCTTCATAGCCTCGTGCTTCATAGCGCCGTGCTTCATAGCCTCGTGCTTCATCGCCTCGTGCTTCATAGCCTCGTGCTTCATCGCCTCATGCTTCATAGCCACGTGCTTCATAGCCACGTGCTTCATAGCGTCGTGCTTCATAGCCATGTGCTTCATAGCCTCGTGCTTCATAGCGTCGTGCTTCATAGCCTCGTGCTTCATAGCGTCGTGCTTCATAGCCTCGTGCTTCATAGCGTCGTGCTTCATAGCCTCGTGCTTCATAGCCTCGTGCTTCATCGCCTCATGCTTCATAGCCACGTGCTTCATAGCCACGTGCTTCATAGCGTCGTGCTTCATAGCCATGTGCTTCATAGCCTCGTGCTTCATAGCGTCGTGCTTCATAGCCTCGTGCTTCATAGCGTCGTGCTTCATAGCCTCGTGCTTCATAGCGTCGTGCTTCATAGCGTCGTGCTGCATCGCCTCGTGCTTCATAGCGTCTATGATGAGGTCTCATCGATCGGTCTGGATGCCCACGGGAGCACGTGACCTCCGGGTGTCACATCTTCTCTCCCTCTCTTCCTGTCAGCGCATCGCGCCACACACTCGTCAACATGGACAAAACACACACGCGTGTGCGTTGACCGCTCAGTGTCGCTCCCTCGGACGCTCGGCCTTCGTTCATCCCACCAGCTGCTGTCCAGCCGGCCCCCCTGCGCCCCTCTGTCTCCACCTCTGTGTCAAACTCCTCCCACTGCTTGTGTGATTCATCTTGTCCTTCCCTCAGCCAGAGATGCCCTCCGACCTCTGACCCGTGTCCCTCCCTCTACACCCTCGTCTCACCTCCGTGTCCCTCGCCTCCCCGTTCACTCAATTGTCTGCTTCTTTCTTTGTAACTCGGCCGATTTAACGCGGCGCTGTTGTCTTCGGAGGTCAAAGGTCACCGCGCGCCGTCTGGAAGCGAGCGACTCTGATGACCGTGAGATCTTCAGGGTGTTGAAGCCGTCACGCCTGACTCATCTTCTGGTCCTTTGAAATGCCGTCAGAGAGAAGTGCAAAGTGCACTTAGGTTCTAAAATGAGAGACGAGTGTGAAACGTTAAAAGGAAAAATAAAAGTCACATGAAAAACAACAAGTGATTTGGCCTCACTGATAAAAATCACTCATCAATTGAATCACATCTTCACATTCAGGTGGAAAGAAATTAACCCAACCCGAGCTCCTGGGAATCAGGCCACCGACCCGAGGCCAACCAGGTCAAAAGGTCACTCTACGCCCCCCTGTCCCCCGTCCCCCCCCCCGTCCCCCGCCCCCCCCCCCCCGTCTCACCTCACGTCTGCTCTGTCAGCCGAGCAGTGAGCGGACTGACAGCGGCGCTGATGAGATCGTCTCCCCCGTCTCTCTCGGTCGGAGCTATTTTAGACGGCTATTGTTGTGTTTTATTTATTCATTACCCCCCCCCCCCCTCCCCCTCCTCCCCCGCCTCACCCAGAGTCCCAGAGTCTAAAATGGGCTTTTTTACTCCTGTTTTAAATCCACCTTTTTTTCTCTTATTGAAAAATGCTCATTGGGTCCCTTCCATTTAGACATCAGACCTGTCAGTCGTAATGGGGGGGGTGGAGAGGGGGGGGCAGGGGGGGGTAAATTCTTCTGGTCCTTTCTCTCCTCACGTCTGGTCGTCAGGTGTCACTGACCGTCGCTCGTTCTCTGAGTCCCACGAACGTACGTTGTGTGTCTGTGGTCGCACAAAACACGTTGTTGTTACTCAATAACTGAACATTTACTTGCTCAATGCGTCACACGCACAAGGGACTCGACGTGGATCATTAGGAGCTTATTTTACTTTTAGAAGAAATGCTTTTGAGCTGAACTGTGAAAAGGTTTTTAAAGATTTAAAGACATGTTTTTTTTCTTTCCAAAAATAGTGAATCGGGCGGATTTGCGTCAGCTGTTGTGCGGCGAACAGACTTGATGTCGCTGTAAGCGCCGCGTGGATCAGAACAAGTGGACGTTCGTCACCGCCACATTCTGTCAGCAGTGTTTCCTACTTTCGTCTTACTGAAATATTACAAAAGAAGCCGACGGCAGAAACAATTTATACGTCTTTATTCGCCGAAGGCCTTCGCACGACACACACAAAGCATCGATTCTCCTCCAGGGAGCTTGAACATCTTCCTCCGAGGATGTTTTTTCGGATTTTGCCGATTTTCTCCGGCTGATTGAGAAAGTGCACGAGACTGGAAGGTGGGCGTGTCGTGGTCGGCGCCGTGGACGCCGTGTGGAGGGATGAACGCCGTCCTGCTGCGACATGACATCATTCTCACTCTCCACTTTGAGCCTCCTGTCCAACTTTGAGATTCTTTTTAATCTAAATGGATTTCAGACCTTTTTTTCAGCTATTTATCTACAAATGTTCCATGAAGTGATGAGCTGTTCAGTACGTGCAGCCCCCCCCTCAGCCTCCTCCTCCTCCGTCATTCCACATGTCTGTTATTGTCTAGTCTGGGACCCCCGTGTCACCACGACCTCTCAGCGAGTCCTTTCAAAGGACGCCCACATTTAATCAAACCTCAGCATCACGCTGCTTATCTGCCGCGAAGCCGCGGAACGTCACTTCTCCCTTCACTTCCCCCGGAATCTGGCCGATGTTCTTCCCTTTATGTCAGAACAAGGGGGAAAAAACGACCTCTGGAAAACCCAGAAGGTGCAATCTGGAACGAGTCGGCTGCTCCTGTTGCTTTAATAACTGACTGGATGCTCTGGTTTAAAGCTGCTTCAGCCACCGCGTCTCTGCCTCGGCTGCGCTACTTGATTTCCACAGACACAATCGCCTCTTTTCCTGACCTGACGCATTGGGACACACTCAGAGATCGGAGGCGGGGGAATACCGACGCGCCGTAGATTGTATCCATTGCTTTGCAAAACCCTAAACTCAGTTTCACGCGGCAGCATGAATCCGCTCCTAATTGGATCAGTTGGTTGACGCTTCCTGCGGCACGAGGCCTGACTCACCGTTCATGTCATTGGATCTGTTCCTCCTCTTACGCGTGCGCCGTTAAAGCGGACGGATGTGCGTGACTTCGGCTTAATTCTTTACAGTTTGTGTGTTTTCAGCGTGCTGGTGGTTAGAAAGTCACATTTCTCCCCGAAGCCGCCGCTTTAAATACGACCACACGAGCGCGTGAAGTCGATGCGCCACACATTGGTCACAATGAGCTAAGTGCTAACAAGCACGAGTCCCTGGTGTCTGCATGTATCAGGAGGAACACACCAACGAGGAGTATGTGCAGCAGGCAGATGTGGTTGAAAGTGTATTCGTTGCGTATAGATGCACACACAATGGCTTCCAGGTGTTTAGGTGGCAAGCTGGAGATGAGCTGGAATGCACGCCGGGTTCCGTGGGGGCCGTGCCAGCAAATCATTTAACCACGGTGACGTATCGCCATCAACCACGGGGCGGATGTTGGAATTTCATAGCCGCTGTGCGATTGTCATTGAGTGACTGCGGCGAAGTCCTTTCTAATGAAGCGACCTGGCGCCCGCGCTGGAGGTGACGTGTTAACTGCAGCTCAACGCTTCTGTCCGTCTGCACCTCCGAGGCTCATTACAGGGAACCAAATGAGTGTAAGAACGTAATGAAAGTCCTCCGCTGAAAGGATCCAGATAATCGAACACGCGCTGACGCACAACTCAAACGCTGCTGTTTAAGCGTTAAAGCTCCTGCTGCTGAGGAATGAAGCCAGTAGAGAACGTCAGAGGCCTCCAGTGGCCACATGGGGCAGAATCCACAACCACCGACAGCAGCGTTCAGGCAACAACTTGTACGCTGGTGCAAAAACAGCTGCACTCATTTGTCTCCTTCATTTCGACGGTTAAAGCGTTAGAAAGCCTCCACATTGAGCTTCAGAAGCTTCTTCAGGAGACTACATCCGTATTTGGAGGCCATTAGTCGCCTGGGCCGTGGGGGCGCGGCTCGGTTCTCCCGTGGCCCTGCAGGGAGGGGGGGCGGTGTTCTGCAGAGAGACCAGGTGGTGCTGAGGGTGGATGGGAGGGACCTCATTGACGAACAACCGTCTAAGAAGGGAGAAATTGCATCGCTCGGCGAAGGGAACAGAAACACTCGTGCGTCCGTCCGTCCCACGCGGACACTCGTGGACACGCAAACACGCAGGGACATTTGATGCAGATGTTACGCCTCCCGAGGACACAGCAGGGACGTTTGCATGTGTCCTCCACAGACAGGACGATCCCCCACACTCACGCGCTCGCTCAAACCTGCTGCTAACATGCTAACGCGGCAGTACGTAACAGCGCGTGTAAACCATAGCAACTAATAACCGCGTGACCATGTGACCCGTAATCAATACAACGTGTGAACGAGAAACATCCAACCGGGGACCAACAGGTGTCCTCCTGCAGGGCGGCCGTGGTCGCTGACCTTTCGTCTCATCCATCACTAACAAAAGACGTCCTCCTGTGTGAGGGGGGGGCCCGGGCGGCGGGCGGGGGGGGGGGGGGCAGCTAGCTCCACCAGCCTGCTCTTTCAGAGGAGCCGAGCCGCTGTAGGCTGGTATTGATCCTCTGATCCCGCCTATCAGCCGGATGAGCCCGGTGACATTTGAGTATCGCCGCTCTGCGAAGGCCGAGTCAGCGCCGCCCCCCCCCCCCCCCCCCCCCCCCCCCCCCCCCCCCGCCAGCTGAAATCCTCTTTCATCCATTCTTATACATTCTCACTGCTAATGGGCATTATTCCCTCAGTTGGCTGCCTTTGTCCTTTCCTGCCTTTTTTCCCTGTTCTTTCCTTATTCTCATTTTATGTCTCATTATTTAACTCAGTTAACCACTTCCTGCTTTACCCGGCTGACCCTCCTCCGCCTCCCTACGGTTCATTTCTTCAACAAACCGTAATTCCGTTATTCTGATTTTAACGGGAGCCTCCTGTGAACAGAAGCATCAGCTTCTTTCCTCCTTCATCCTCCTTCATCCGCTCAGCGTCCGATCCATTCGATCACCTGTAGACGCCGCTGGCCGACCCGCCGTTAGAGGGAGGTTGGCGGGGTAATGGGTTTATATTAAGAGCAATTATCTTACAAAGTTACTCACTGAATAAATTACAGGATCCCCTGTGGAGGAGAATTCTGTCCATTTTCGTATTCATTTTTTTCACACTTTTTGAACAGAAAGTCAAATTGGCAAATTAACGGTTCTGATTCAGATTTTTTTTTCAGCAATAAACAGTAAATGTGGAGGTAATTAGCTCAAAAAGGGGCTGCAGTGTAAAATTTCACTAATATTAATAATACACAAAGACGATGTCTCCTCTCCAGAAAAGAGACTTAAAACAGTCCACTTGTCCTTCCTGACATTCATTGTGTGAGCTTTGCTGTTTGGTTCCTCTTCCAGTTACAATGCACTAATAAGTACACTAACACGAGTACTTAGTTACACGAATAAACACATGGTTCATTCCTCGTATTGTGCGTGTAGCTCATCGCGTGAGGCCTCGTCCACAGGGGGGCCGCTGTTGTCTCTGAATCTGTGGGATCGGCGGCCGTGAAGAAGCTTTTCCTGCACAAACCAGCCGATTCTGTTGGGAGACGCGAGACGAGCGTCTCACAAACGCATGAAGCGCTGAATGTCGCGCAGCGATTGTGTGTTTTTGTGTCGCTGCGGGCGGCGAGTCCCACGACGAACGCTCTTCTAGTCCAATTAGCTCCTCTTGGTCCCTCCCGGGCCCTCTGAGGAGCACGTATCTAAAACAACAACCCCCCGTCCCCTCCGAGGGGCAGATTGAAGACAAAATGAATACAAGTTTGTTGTGATCGCCTTTAAACGTTGAAGCCTCGGGTTTAAATACGCCACATTTTAGTTGCTAAATAGAGGAAGAGGCTAAAACGTGAGCGCCTTCTTCAAGAGAGAAGCGACACATATCGACCCGTGTGTGTGTCTGTGTGCCCTGCAGAGGGCTCGTGTGCATGCAGATTGTGTGTGTATGTGTGTGTGTGTGTATGTGTGCCCTGCAGAGGGCTTGTGTGCATGCAGATTGTGTGTGTGTGCCCTGCAGAGGGCTCGTGTGCATGCAGATTGTGTGTGTGTGTCTGTGCCTTGCAGAGGGCTTGTGTGCATGCAGATTGTGTGTGTGTGTGTGTGTGTGTGTGTCTGTGCCCTGCAGAGGGCTTGTATGCATGCAGGTTGTGTGCGTGTGTGTGTGTGTCTGTGCCCTGCAGTGGGCTTGTGTGCATGCAGATTGTGTGCGTGTGTGTGTGTGTCTGTGCCCTGCAGTGGGCTTGTGTGCATGCAGATTGTGTGCGTGTGTGTGTCTGTGCCCTGCAGTGGGCTTGTGTGCATGCAGATTGTGTGTGTGTGCTTGTGTGTGTGTCTGTGCCCTGCAGTGGGCTTGTGTGCATGCAGATTGTGTGTGTGTGTCTGTGCCCTGCAGAGGGATTGTGTGCATGCAGATTGCGTATGTGTGTGTGTGTCTGTGTGCGCTGGGCTTGTGCACATTGTGTACCTCGCTGGATTTTAAACTTTTAGTTGGACATTTCCCCCCGAAGACACAAGCACAGCGAAACAAAGAGTGGAGAAAAGACGCAGAGGACGCTGAATACAAAGACAGACACGCGGCGGTCGATAAGCGGCCTGCGGCTCGCCGGCGAGGATCACCGGACGCCACGTTGAGCCTCTTCAGCCTCGACGTGGGACTCGGCTAAATGTCAGCCGGCTGGCGCTTTGTGGACGGGAATCAGGCGCCATTGTCTGTGTTGTTTGGGACGGCTGCTGTTCATGTAGTCTTTTCTCTGAGCAAAATGGGAGAGGGCAAGACGGGGGGAGGAAAGTGTGGGGGGGGGGGCTAAGCGTTTAATCTCCTGCGGCGCGAAAACACAAACCGCCTTGTAATCGTCCGACCTTGACACCGGCAGCAAGGTCACGAGGGAGCCGGCGCGCTTCGCGTTTCCCACGGACGCTTCGCCCAGACGCAAAGGAGCATTATTGGGATGGACGGAGAGGGATATCGAGTCCGTCTCCCTCCCTCCTCCACCCGCCAGCACCTCCTCCTCCTGCTCCTGCTTCTCCAGCACATCTGGGACTGATGAGGAAGTCAGCAATGGTCTGAAGTTAAACATCATAGAGGGAACTCTGCTAATTACAAGACTTTATTTTGTATCCAAGCGAATTTGTTTAGTTCTCAGAGAGGATGATTCGCTCCAGAGGCTGCGTGGCCGGGTGAATGCCTCATTGCTCAGGAAGAAAACAAAGAGAACCAAACATTTAACATGGGAATAACATTTAAATGGAGAGAAAAATATGATTTTTTTTGCCTGCTTTCAAAACTAAACAGAAATAGCGAACAATGAGCTAATTGTTTCTCTTCTTAGTATCTGTATGTTGGGATTCACACACTGAGTGCGCTCATGTATTAATGCTGTGCGTGTGTGTGTGTGTGTGTGGCTCTGTGCGTCGGCCCTTGTGTCAGCTTCATGTAATTAAGGTCCTTTGTCCTCACGTCGCCTCCAGGCTTGAATATGCTGTGAGTGGAGATATGATTCTGCAGGCCCATTTAATGTCTGTTTACCCCTGTTGGATTATAATGAACTGGGCTCTGTGAACAAAGCCTCCTCAGCATCTTATCAACACAAAGTTCCTTCTGGATGTGCATCCATCTCTCGTAGCGGTTAAACAGCCTTCACAATGTCCCATAACACAGATGTAATGTTACACACCTGGACTTTAGATTCAGTAGTGTGCCTTTATTTATTTATCTGTACGAATTATGATTGTATTTTCCCCGTTTTATGTTGCTGTTTTCCCTCCGTCTGACGTTGAGTTAATTCGCGCAGTGCGTCTGGTTTCTCCTTTTATATTCATCCTGGTTTCCATGGCAAATAGCACAGCTTGTTAACATCAAAGGTAGAAAAGAAAAAAGGCAGAACCAGTGCTTGAGATCTCACAAGATGAAACAGTGCTAAAAACCCAACGGGGTCATTGAAGGGTGAAGCTTTGCTTTTACTCCAAAACTTTGTATGTGATTTTATAACGGTACTTCAACTGTGCAGACCGGCATTAACCCCCGATTCTCAAAGGTCACTGCTGCAGATCCTTGAACCTGCATTCTCTGTAGTGACCAGCAGGGGGCGACTCCTCTGCTCCCATAGACGTCTATGAGGAAATGACTCTACTTCTCTGTAGTGACCAGCAGGGGGCGACTCCTCTGCTCCCATAGACGTCTATGAGGAAATGACTCTACTTCTCTGTAGTGACCAGCAGGGGGCGACTCCTCTGCTCCCATAGACGTCTATGAGGAAATGACTCTACTTCTCTGTAGTGACCAGCAGGGGGCGACTCCTCTGCTCCCATAGACTTCTATGAGGAAATGACTCTACTTCTCTGTAGTGACCAGCAGGGGGCGACTCCTCTGCTCCCATAGACGTCTATGAGGAAATGACTCTACTTCTCTGTAGTGACCAGCAGGGGGCGACTCCTCTGCTCCCATAGACGTCTATGAGGAAATGACTCTACTTCTCTGTAGTGACCAGCAGGGGGCGACTCCTCTGCTCCCATAGACTTCTATGAGGAAATGACTCTACTTCTCTGTAGTGACCAGCAGGGGGCGACTCCTCTGCTCCCATAGACGTCTATGAGGAAATGACTCTACTTCCCTCTTGATTTATTCCCTCAGTAAACATTGTAAACATGAGTTTATGGTCTCAATCTTAAGAGTAAAACAGACACTAGGGCGGGGCTAACTTGTGACTGACAGGTTGCGGTCCAAGGTCACATGGTTGCAAAAAGTCGAGGTGAGAAATCGGTCAGACTCCTGGAGTCGTGGAGATCAAACCGAGGTGGATGTCTGGCTGGATCAGCAGCTTCTGGGCTGAGAGATTCAATTGGGGGGGGGAGGGTGGGGGGTGATGATGGATATGCTGTCATGTGTGTGAGGGGCTGGAGCTGTGTGAAGAGGGTGAACTCTGTGTGTGTGTGTGTGTGTGTGTGTGTGTGTGTGTGTGTGTGTGTGTGTGTGTGTGTGTGTGTGTGTGTGTGTGTGTGTGTGTGTGAGGGAGGGCTTGAGGAGGTGAGGCGGAAGGTGAGAGCGCCGCGTTCACCCTCTGTGCACGCTGAGGTGTGCACGTCTTGTGTCTCGTTTGTGTTGTGCGACCGAGGAGTGTTAACGAGGACACCTGGCTGTTTGCTTCACAGGTTTCATTTCCAAAAAAAGGCCTCTCCTCGTTAGCACCGTCGCACGGCGTTGATCAGGGCCGGAGGTGTTTGGCGTGAGATGCTTTTCTATTCCTGATGCAATTCATCTTGTTACTGAAATGTTTCCTTCCTTCTTATTTTGTGAGTGTTTATGACTGTTGGAGTTCCATAGAACAGTGGTCTATCTGTGAAAACATGATTATAGGTTTGCTGCAGAATGAAATGGTCATCCTCACTGACAACGGGCACACTGTTCAATGTGTTTGAGGGGAGCAGCTGTTGCGCTTGGCAGGAGAGGAAGGAGAGGTTCTGCCAGTCTGAGTAGGGATGTTATAATGAATCAGCTTATGCGGAGCACTGCCAACCACTGGGTCACAACAACGAGTCCAATGAGTCCTACTTGTTGGTCTTTGTTACTTTCTAAAAGACGGAGACGTCAATTTTATGTATAATGATTTCATTTTCACTTTCGGCAACGAAGGATGAAGTCTCCTTTCCATCAGAGTGAACTCCCATACTCTTGTTGGGACACTGAGTAAAACACTTTCCCTCCCTCTCTCTCTTCCAGCCCCTTCCGACCCGGACGGGGGTCCCTGCCGCAGGACGTACTGCGGCCGGGGGCGGCAGTGCGTTCTGATGCCGGAAACCGGCCGCGCCGAGTGCGTCTGCCAGGAGAAGTGTCGGCCCTCCTTCGTGCCGGTGTGCGGCTCGGACGGGCGCTTCTACGAGAACCACTGCGAGGTTTACCGCACCGCCTGCCTGCAGAGGAGACGCATCTACGTGGTGCACAGCAAGGACTGCTTCTTCAAAGGTACCGCCAGCAGCACACAGTGGCAGCAGGTTGGCTGAAAAAATACACACTTAAGTTAAAAAATTGCTACATGGTTTTTAGTCAAACATGTTTTCACCTCTGTTGAGAGCCTGGAGGTCTGACAAGTCCTGTTGTCGGATCTGTGCATAGAGCGAGGTACCAGACCGGGGTATCAGACTGAGGTACAAGACCGAGGTAGCAGACAGGGGTATCAGACCGAGGTACCAGACCGGGGTATCAGACTGAGGTACAAGACCGAGGTAGCAGACAGGGGTATCAGACCGAGGTACCAGACTGGGGTATCAGACCGAGGTACAAGACCGAGGTAGCAGACAGGGGTATCAGACCGAGGTACCAGACCGGGGTATCAGACCGGGGTATCAGACCGAGGTACCAGACCGAGGTAGCAGACAGGGGTACCAGACTGGGGTACTAGATTGAGGTAGGAGACAAGGGTACCAGACCGAGGTACCAGACCGGGGTACAAGATTGAGGTAGCAGACTGAGGTAGCAGATCGAGGTAGCAGACTGAGGTACCAGACCGGGGTACCAGACCAAGGTAACAGACCCAGATCGAGGTACCAGACCGAGGTACCAGACCAGGGGGACTTTAGGGGAAGTTGCCCCTAAAATGCTGTTCTGACACCTGTGGAAGAACAGGAAGAGTTTGTCTTTCTTGGTTCCGCTGTGGCTCGAGGTCCAGTTTGTCTGTGAGACCTCGGCTGGTCGCTGACATCAGGCACCACGTTTCTTCTAAATCAGTTCAGAGCAGCAATCTAAACGAGGTGTGTTTCATCGAGGAGGTAAACACAGCTTTTAGTGGGTACCATGTGTACTGTGTGTACCATGTGTACCGTGTGTACTGTGTGTACTGTGAGTACCGTGTGTACTATGTGTACCATGTGTACCGTGTGTACTGTGTGTACTGTGAGTACCGTGTGTACTGTGTGTACCGTGTGTACCGTGTGTACTGTTTGTACCTGCTGGCATCTCCTCCTCTTTGAATTGAGCTTTTCCAGGTCAGACTTGTCTCTAAAACACTTCCTAATCCCTCGGGGTGTGCATGTTAAAACAGAAAGCAAGAGCCGTAGGTATTTAGAGTGCTCGCTTTCATGTCGACACACACACACACACACACACACACACACACGGCGGCGTGTTGAGTGGTATCACGTCAGCGAGCGAAGGATTCCTGGCACACTCGGCCATGCATAGCTAATCCACATTAGGGATGTTCAGTCGGCACATTAGGCTTAAACTGGAGACGTCTGGATGCAAAAGGTTGGAAACCAGTCAGATGTCACGGGAATCACACACGTGTGTGTGTGTGTGTGTGTTAATGGTAAGTCATTATTGCACCTGGCATACAAAGACTTGACTGTAAAGCACGTCTCACCGCGCGGTCTTTATAAATGATTAATTATTGCAGGGATTGTTGCAGCGAACATGATCCGCACTGTTCAATAATAAGCAGAAAATTATTATTTGACACTTTTTAAAATCTAGTCTGACGAATTCACTACACAGCTTTGTTGCAGAAGTCACACCGATTATTGGTGTTTTCACATTAAACCATATAAATCATTGTTCATAGCATCCAGCCGTGAATTGATTGATTGATGATCGGGGTCGATGGATCGTTACGCCCAATACGTCACATGATAACTAGTTCATCTATTTTCCGTGCACTGACATCACTCACCGTAATACATTGTTGTTCTACGGAAAAACCGAGTGAAGAGTCGATGAAACTACTTTTCAGCCCCTTGTCAACACGTTGATTGATTTTTCTCTTCTGTTTGTTTTGATTACAGTCTTTCTGGCCCATTTTTGAGCCCAGAGCGTTTTAACTGCTCGATGGTGAAACATTTTTTACTCCCCGTCTGAGAACCACACCCTCGTAGAGAGTAAATGGATCCATGGTGTCCCTCCAGCTGTGCGTTAGGCATCTTTTGCCCTTTTTTGGGTCTTTTTACTGGAAGGAAATCCCAGTGTGGCTTGAAAATGACATTTTTTTAACTTAAATGTTTTAATAATTCAACAATTGAAAACAAATGAAAAGTTGGAAACAAATTCAACTTGTTTAACCACAATGTTCCAGAGTCCAATATATGCATTACATCCGCTTTGCATGATTCTTATTTGTATTACCTTTTTAGACGTGTAATCCGTCAGTGACACATTTACATGCAAAGCGTTTGGCGGTTACTTTAATCCGTGTTGATTTAACACACGAGTGCACATATTACAATTAGAATACCGATGGGAGCAAAGAGAGGCTAATAAAACGTGTCAGAGAGGACGCAGGAGACCCGACGAACGGCTTTTCACTAATAAACATGTTCAATAAGTGAAATCCTTCTGCTTCGTCCCCACATCTCCTCGAGGATGGAAAAACGATAAACTGCTTACTTAGTTATTTGACCCCGAATAGCTTCCAAAGGGGCACATTGTCCATAAAACAGGAGAGCGAGCTGCACTCAGACTTAATAACACATTTAGATTCTAAGTGCTAACCGCGATAAAAGGGCTTTTACTTTGACGAGGTCGGGGTGTTTTTGACACCACAGAAATGACATCACATCACAAAATAATTGATGCCATCAAAATACTTTTTAATTCACTTCTCCCACTTTGAGAAGGCTGATTTTGGGATTTTGATGAAATTGAGTTGTCTTTGTGTGTTTGGTGAAGTGAAGTTGTTGGTCCACACTGGAGCAGAGTGACGTTGTGCATCTGCTCATTAGTGAGCTGTGCTAATTGGAGACATGAGGATCACCAGATGTGTCACTCAGGACCTCGATGCTCCTGGACCCTCTGATGAGGAGACCAAACGGACATCTGTTTCCCTTCAGTGGTGGGGGAGGGGGGGGGGGGGGGGGGGGGGTAGGTTTAGCTTTATTTCTTAATGCGTTATAGAATATATATACTTATATGAGTGAAGTGATCAAATGTACGCCAGGCATTCATATTAAAGGCAATGTTAAAGAATTCAAGTGGGTCAAATGTGGCCTGAAGACATAATTGGTGAACAAAACATCTGAAATAGAAATTGTGCAAATATGAAAACCTCCTGCTTCCCACCTCTTGGTTCCAAACCAGTTTTTTGGAAGGAATTTAACTAATCAATCAGCAAATTAATCAGCATATGTTCTGATAATGGAACAATCCTTCAAGTAAAAGTCAAAATGGTTTCACTTCCTTTAAAGTGAAGATTTGCTGCTCTCGAAAGCTTTTTCATTATTATATATTATAAGTATTTATTTCTATTACTAGATCATAGCTTGGTGTGTTGCACCCAAGATGTTGGAGTGTGTTTGGAGTTCCCCTTGGGAATTTCAAACACACGTAGAAAATAAGTAAATAATAATTATTATCTATTGATAAATAATTGAGATCTATTTCTTGATGATCATTTGCGACGCTACAGCCTCATGAGGCGGATCCCCAGAGACACATTTCACTGACGCTCACAGTGGAACTAAACTGTTGACCGATGGATCAGAAGTTGCCATGACAACTCTGTTGGGTTAATGAGCAGTAGGGCCGGACTGGGCTACTGGTGCCCCTTTTCCACCAAGGCAGAACTGGTCCTAGTTGGGAGCCAGAGCCTAGTTTCAAATGGGTTCTTTGGTTCTCCACCACCAAAGCACCAGCTCCCAACCAGTAAAAGTGCTTCTTAAGTAGCACCGTTTACGTCAGCGGCTGGGGGCGGGGTTACCGTGACCAACAAGACGAGAGAAACTTTCTGATCCGCCATTTTTCGATAGCAGCTAATCGAGCTAACAACAACACAATGGACGCTACTAGGCAAAAAGGCGCGAACACGTTTAATCCGCCGTGTTCGGACGTTGATGTCGCTCCGCAAAGCCATGAACATCAATAGCAAAGCAACGTCCGCCATTGTTGACGATGAGTTTGTGTTTGGCGCCGCCGCGCTAACGTTGCTGGGAAAGATGAGACGTAACTGTGACGTAGGACTTGGCTCTGCGCTCAGTGCGCCGGCTCTTTAGCCGGTGGAAAAGCAAACCGGTTCTTTGGAGGCTCGTCAGTTGAAGCATCTCCGAACCGGCTCTAGCTCTGGCTCCGAACCAGCACCTGGTTCTCGTTGGTGGAAAAGGGGAATAGGTGTTACACACACACACACACACACACACACACCCTCCAGGCTTCCCCCTGACAGCCCTGTATTTGTTACGTCGGGTTTATTAACGAGCGGTCCAGCTTCCGTCCCTCATTAAGCAGATTCCCTCCCCGTGGACTCGCGGCGGTGGAACGGATGTCCTGTCCCAGATAAAGACGTCCCCTGGTCCAGCTCCGGTCCCCCGTCTCATAAACATCACTTTCCCCCGTGAAAATAGAAAGTGCCCTTTGTCCCCGGCCCCCTGCTGCTAGGGACATTCTCAAGGATAGTGCAGCTGAGTTCCAGTGTGGTCCCATACTGAGATATCTAATGTTGACGTGATGACTTGAAACACATCCAACCAATATTTCCAAAGAATGGGGACGTTCTGACACACCAGGAAGGCCTACAAATCTAAAGAGAACATAACTATTATCGGTCGCCATGTTTTTAAGTCGTGCAACTCAAATTTAAACAACCATCAAGTTCAGTGTTTCCCAAACCTGCTGTGCACCTGTGCGACCCCGCCTGACGGCAAGCTCTGCAGAGGGAGTAATAAGGGAGTTTTAAAGCTGCATTCTGTGTAGTGACCAGCAGGGGGCGACTCCTCTGCTCCCATAGACGTCTATGAGGAAATGACTCTACTTCTCTCTTGATTTATTCCCTCAGTAAACATTGTAAACATGAGTTTATGGTCTCAGTCTCTAGTTTCAAGTCTTCTTCAATACAGCATGACGTTCATTTAGTGAATGATGGTTTATTTAGAGTCAAACAGACCAAACTAAGGTGTGCTATCACCATGACTACGTCCATTTCTTGAATACAGTCTATGGTCCAAAGTCCCTCTTTGGCATTGACTCATTTCTATTTTGATCCATCCTCTTTAAAAACCCTAAAACGATACGATGTCCAGTTATATTCCTCTTCAAATGAATAATAACTGTTTGTTGTCAGTTATGAGTGAAATATTTGTTTTAATTAGTCCGTTCCCACTCTGGCTTTCTCACAAACAAAAGAAACCCAAATGACAGCAGAAGAAAGACAACAGAATCAAATCTTATTTGGCGTCCTTTGCCGTCGTTTAGCCAAAAGAGCGCCGCCAAATCACTGATGACTGCTGCCATCTCAAGCACAGGCCAAAAATACTGGATATTTTGACAATTTCTGTGATGAAAGACTATTTGTACTGTAGGGGAGCTTCGTTTGTCCCTTTTGATTGACGAACACCTTTTAAAGCGTTGGATGTCGTGTGGACTTCATCTTTGATGTGTTCATTCACGTTCCCGGCTGCTTCCTCTCATCGCGTTTTGTTCATTCGTTCTTCACCTCTCACAGACGTCCTACTCATCCCTCTTCTTGGACTGAGCCCCCACCAACACACACACACACACACAAAGAGCACGTCGCGGAGTGAAGACGTGCCGCTTCTGTCATGACTCAAACTAAAATAATCCCCTGTGAAAGAGGCTGTTTATTCATGCCGAAGGTGTTTTGAAGCGCTCGTCTTAGCGCTGCCGCTGGCTGTCACCGCGTCTTGAAGCGCTCGGGGGGAGCTTCGCGTCGGCGCCCGGCCTGCGTGGCGCCAACGGGCTCGTTGACAATCGAGACCTGAGCCAATCTGTTTGAGATTTAGTGTCATTTGCTTCGCTCGCTTCCCCTTTGTCTGCGTAGTTGAGGTAATTAACCGATCCTTAATGTTAGCTCTGTTAGCTCTTACAGGTGGCGCTGTGGGATTCTTTCCTCCTCCTTTGTTTTCGGCTCACATCACGGATCTTCAGAAGCTGTTTTCCTCTCAGCAGCATCAGTGAGAAATGAATTATTTTGGCCGTCGGGCTGCGTTTTCCTGGCCCTCCGTCAGCTCAACCGCCGAGGAAAAAGGGAAACGCATATGGCTGCCAACGCTTCTGGACCCGACCACGAAAACTTTGATTATCAGATGGGTTTGTTTTTTTTGGGAGCCAATTTGCTAACGAGTGGGATTACTAACGTGTCTCCAGACCGCACTAAAGTGAGGCACCTGCTTCTCCGGCTTAGTGGGAAACCAGCTTCTACACGCCGCCGATCTATTTCCTGCGCCCTCGTTCTGCTGTCACCGTGCCCCCGGTACGCCGCAGAGGGCGACTTGAGTGACTCTGTCAAGCTCCTCTCCACACGCCCCCCCCATCTGCGTTAAATCGCTCCGCAGCTTAAGAGAAAAATACAGAAATAAGAGATACGAGCATCACCTTCAGGCAAAGTGACCCCGAGTAGGAGAAGAAGAAGAAAGTCGCACAATATCTGCAGACACACACACACACACACACACACACACACTGTGTCCCTGTTAATCCATCGCAGCATCTTTTCTAGAGATCTTTGCTTCCACCTTGTAGTGCTGCTGCTGCTGCATAAATATAATTATTATTTTCATTTATAAATGAATCAAATAATTCTAATGACAATGAAACAATGAATGAAATCTCACACAAAGTCTTCACATATTATACGGGAATGTTGATGTATATTTTTAGTTCATTTAAAACCGCCGTGCTCGTTGCCAGTGGCCATAATAACATCAGGTGTCAAATTCAAAAGTTGAACATAAAAAAAAAAGGAAAAACAAGTTTTCTCACCTGAAAAAGATTCTACACAGCTAAAAAAAACGTTTTCCACAAACAAAGTCAGATAGACGATCGTTGTTCATGCGTGATTGACGCGTCGGGCATCGTGTCTCACTACATTTCATGATTTATTTATTGGACGTGTGTAGGACATTTCCTTTAATGTCCTCTGCGTCCCTTCGACAGAAGGTCGGTCTTTCTCTGGCTTTGGCTCTATTATGCGTTTGTATGAATACATACAGAAGCAGCATCGACGCGTCCACACACCGAGCGACGCCGCGTCCTCGCCGCTCACCGTCAGCCCGTGACCCTGACTACGGACCCGCCGGGCGGCGGCGGCGGCCTCCAGTTATCGGCCCGTGTTATTGTCTTCGCCCCCCCCGGGCGTGATTTCCTCAGAGGGCCCGAGCTGCCCGGATGGATTCTGCTGACCTGTTGGGTTTCAGCGGCTGTGTTACTGGTGTCACCGACGGCTAGCGAGGGGGGGGGGGGGGGGGCGCCATCTGGTTGCGTCCCCGTGCTGGTCGAGCGCCGCCAAAATTCAGCTTGTGCACCACAATTCTCCCTTTCGTTAGATTGAGTGTCTGTACCTGCGTTGTGTTGTTGTAAAACACACAGTATTTTATTGTTACTTATTGTTTTGTGACATTTCTGTAAAGTGTTGCAGAAACGAACCAGCTGGAAAAAACACTGATGATGGTTTTTATCGGGATAAATGATTCATTCTTGACCAGGAACCCTTCGCGCCGGGGGTGATTTGATGACCTTCATCGCTCACGCTCGTTACCGTTGACAGCCACACCTGGTGGAAGTATGGCTAATGGCTAATGGCTAATGGCTAATGGATTTGCACCAGGTCTTTTCCCCTCAAAGAGCTTTACGCTGCAGGCCGTCCTTCACCCGCTCTCACCCGTTCATTAGCGATCTCACATTCACACAAACACTCTGCAGGGGGGGTCAGGTTCGACCCAAGGTGGTAAGCATGTAATATTTCCACATTCATCAATGTCAATCTGGAGTTCTGCGAGTAGTTCTGCAGTGTGGTTTCACATTAGTGGAACCTCTCTGCCTGTCGGGGTTCACGCTTGTTTTGGCCTCCAGGAGATTTTTTGACATTTCACTGAACTACTTTTTCCTCTCAAATATTTAGTTAGAAATGTCAAACAAAAAAAAACAAAAAAAAGCCCCAGACACTAAAACCTTTAAACCTTCAAATGGTGGAAGCAGGCGCTCCATGTTGAGTCAGCTTTTTATAGAAACCACTCAAATATGAGCTGCCAAAAGCTTATTACCACTTCTGCTCGCAGCCTCACACTCACGTTGTGGCCGACATGCTGCACGGAGGCTTTATGAAAACATCACCCCCTCATTCCTGCCGTCAGACGGAGACACCATTCATCGTCCAAATAGTGTCAATGAGGACGAGAAGAACTCCCTCTGGAGTGAAATGAGGCCGTTTGTGCTCAACGCCTCCTCCTCTGTCACCACACACACCCTTCGCACCGAGGTACTCGCTCTTCATCCAACAGTCCACGTGAGATCTGCTGCTGATCATCGTGACGCCGATGTTTTCATCCGCATCGTAAGCTCTCGCCCGAGCAGCTGGTTAAAAGCTCACCGAAGGAGGCTTTTTACAGCGACCCCGGCGTGACCTCAGCGTGACCTCACTGAGACCACCGGCTGTCTCTCACAACCCGACAACAACGACAACATTTAGTCAGTAGCAGACTGACGACTTGAAGCCACATACTCATCCCCGTGTGTGTGTGTGTGTGTGTGTGTGTGTCATTAATAGCTAAACGGTTAATTGGCATCATTACCGTTTCTTGAAAAACGCGGCCTACTTCTAATGCACGAAGGCCGTTGTAATCCGAAGCTTTAATGAGGAGTGCTTACAGGAAACTTCCTTCTCATCCCGGGAATATTGAGTGAGAAATAATACAGGAAAATTCCCCCTGCGTGTTTGTACAGGTGCTGCTTAACTTGCTCGCTTTAATTGGAATTCGTAGCCCCACACAGTGTTTATCAGGGAACACAATACACACAACGATGATTAGTGCGTAACATTACAGCAACTAGAACAAAGAAACACATTAGTAGTACGTTAAATGAGCGCGTTATTAAAGTGTTCCTCAAAGGCCAAACAGAGGAAACACTGGAGGAAGTTTATCACAAGTCTCTTCATGTAACCGGTGCAGCGTGAAAGCACGTTGGAATTAGCGAGCTTACTAGCTGGTAGCTTTAATTCCAACAAGCTTTCATGCTGCACCGGTTACAGCAGATGATCCCAACAAAGCTTTAAGGAACTCGAATACCCGCGAGTGAGAGCTTTCTTCTCCCGTTGGTGTCATTAAAAGCACTCCGGCGGCTCCTGAGAGCTCCTCGTTCTCCGCTTCTGAGCCTCTTCAGGCGCTTTTGTTTGCATTGACAACAGAGAGGCTGCTCGCGGGCGCCAGACACTTCACCCGTGTTAATGGTCGTCTTATCTGCTGAGACGCCGTCGCATCCACCGGGCGCCTGCTCGCTTATCTGACGGAGGCTCGGGATGCTGTGCGGCGTGCGGAGGAGGAAATGGAAACCGTGAGTGATTCGCTTCCAGATTCAACGGGGGTCACTGGCCACGGAACGCCGCTCTCCCAACGCGCCCTCGTCCTCCCCGTGACCCCTCCGCGGCTCCCAGCTCCGCCTCCTTCGTCCAGCGCCAGAGGTGGAGCCACCACCCCTGCAGCTACAACCCCCCCCTGACCCCTCACCCCCCAACCCAGCTCTCCGATCGCTTCTTATTCACTCATCCACCTCACTTTCCATCCCCGAGGCCCGATCCCCGCTTCTCCCTGTCCTCCTTTCTCCGTGTTTTAGTAAAGTCGGCTCGCGGCTCGTCGGTGAGGCGGGAGGTCGCTCTTCGTTTGTGCCTTCAGTCCAACGTCAGGACTGTGTTCGTATTACAGAAACTTCTGCCTGCAGACTCTTCTCTTCCTTCGATGTTCTCTCTCCTCCTCACGTCTTCTTCAGTTCTACCTTCTACTCCTCCTCCTCTCCCTGCATCCCCCCTGGAGGCGGCTGTTCTGTGTCGAGTTCTCCTCGTGTTCCAACCCGTCTTAGTGGGAGTGCGTCTTCAGGCCACCGCGCTGCCCCCCCCCCCCCCCCATCGATTCACCGAGCGTTGACATTAAACCCAAAATAATGTCCAACGATGGAGTTGTTCTACTGAACGTGAAGTTGAAAAGAAGTAGCCTGAACTTTGTCTTTCTAAGTTGGAATCGACCACAAGACGCCAACAGACACTTTTAGCGACTTTACCGGCGACTACATGCGTCGTTCAGCCAACGGCCGCTCGACCCTGATACGCATCGACGCAGCGACTTCTTCCTTCCTTCCAGTAGTCTGACCTCGGTGTTTAACCTCATCTCGCATGCAGTCGGGGGGGAGTTGTTCAACTCACCGAGTGCACAATACGCTTAATTAGCCAAACGGCGGGATTGATACTTGAAGTGCACTAAATGAGTTGAGGCCCATCATCGATAAGAGGCTGCGAATCGCCCCTCACATCTTCCTCTGATTGGATTCGGCGACCCGCGAGGATCAGCGGCGTTAATTACAGGACCAAACGGGTGCATCTGGTGCGATTGAAAGACTTAACTGAGCTCTCCGTCGGGCGTCGGCGGGCGACGCGTGTCGCGGCGCTGCCGAGACACACGAGGCATTGGCAGGTATGAGACACGCGCACGGCCAGAGGTGCACATCTGCACCTCACACACTCCCACGGACGCACACGCTCCCCTGATGCGATTACCTCGGCAGACATTTATAGAGCCAGTTAATCCAGCAGCCGCACCGTCCCGTATATTTGTGTTCCCTTCCAATTAAACCTTTGCTGTGGACGGACTCCGTTTCTAAACCAATCACTCCGGCAGGAGATGAAACGCGGCAGCGACCTTTGAGCTTCCCTTTTTTTCTCTCTTCCCAAATCTCCAACGAGAATAACGGATTTGTGTGTGTGGGAAGAACGACGGCGTCTTTATTGAGCTAAAAGAAGGAGCTCCGTCCAAGGTCCATGTTAGTCACTATTTAGTGCGACGCACGATTCAGCTCGTATCTGAACTCAGATACGTCCTTGTAATTACAACAATTCTTCACGCCATTATCTCATTTTTTTTCAATTGCTAACAAGCATCGTTCGATACTGAAACCACACTTTCAAAACTCTTCACACATTCTGCAACAGTCGATTTAGTTAATTTAACCTCAGACCAACAATCTGCTCGTCATCACTGACAGATTCTCCTTCAGAAAACAACACACTGACCCCACAACACCATCAACAGGGAGCGTTACTTACTTACATTATGAACGTTTATTGGAAGTTCAAAGGAATTTTCACGTGCAGACACAATTTCATATAGAATAACAGATTCTTTATTTGTTGAATGTAGTAAAGCAAATCATTCTGATTTGAATGTGCTTTTCAGTTTGTGGAGTATGAATGACAGGCTGGTGATTGATTCTGTCTGAAAACAAAGAAAAAAGATCCACGGTTTGATAGATGTACAGATGCTGAATGTGGTTTGAGTATTAAGGATGAGAGACAGCTCGGAGCTTCATTCAGGATCCGCCCTGTCGATCGCGTCCCGGATTCCTCCCTCAGGATACTGGAGAAACTTTGTACAAAATTAGGATCAAAGTATAAAGAATATACAATATTATTTTACTGAATCATCTGCAAAAAAAAAGCTCTTCACCGACTGACATTGAAGCCTCCCCCAAAATTCGATATTCTACCCCCCCCCGCAGAGCCCCTTCAGCTCCACGTCTTTGAAGAGCCGAGCCAAGAGCATCCTAAAAGCCCCGCCGCTAAGTGCACCCCCCCCCCCCCTCTCTCCCCCGGCCCCCCTGCCGGTGTGAACCCTCCACCTGCAGGCTGCAGATCCTCGTCCTCAGCCGGGTGTTAATCTGGACCCGAATCTTAAAATGTGGGTTTCATACGTTCGTCCCGGTCGGAGTTCAGAGGATGACACACACACACACACACACACACACACACACACACACACACACACACACGACTTCTCTCTTCCATGACTACTAGCTATCATACGTTGTTCTAACTGTGAGTTCCTTTAATAAGGCTTCACAGTGACCGGACAGTAGTGCAGATGTTAAGGACAGACTGATGTTACTGTTTACATTATGCGTCCAAACACAACTTCATTACAAACTCAACATTTAGTCACATATTATATATAATAATGATGAAGCTGCAAAACTGTGTATTAGTCTGTTGAATCTAGATGCAGCAATAACAGAATTGCATCTGTATCGATGAGAAATAGTGATCAATGTCGGCGTCATTACAACCCAAATGGTTGGTTTTCCTCCCAACATGGTTTTGCTCCACATGGTTGAGCAGTTCTTATTAATATCAGCGGTGCACCTCCAATGCGACTGTGTATTACCTCTTTTGGATCGGAAGTAAACGTAGTGTCTCTAAGAAGGGACCCAAACAATGCTACAAACTGTCCTCGGAGCCGTTGGGGAAGCTGAGGTGGTTCGGTCATGTGATCAGGATGTACCACAGGTATCTTTCTGCATGTTTTTGACATGATGCACTTACATATTTGAAGTGTCTAGTGCCCAGTGAGAGCTGGGGGATATTATTTGGGTAGAAAAGCACTTGAAAACAAAAACAGCAACATTTGCATCCTTCAAATCCTCGGTCACTTTGCTCTCTGTGTCGCAGCAATCACGACAATCATGTGAAATGGAAGCTCCTGCTGAACATACACAGAATCTACCGGCAATAATGAAATGTTTTCCTGCCTCACAGAGATATCAAGCATCCCTTGCTGCTGTGGGTCTGTTGCCATGGGAACAGATGCGAATGACAGAAAAAGAAGGGCACACCTTGCGTTTTCTTTAAAGCGCGCAGCAAATACGGCATCTATTCATGCACAGCCGGTGTTCCGCATCCAGAAGGTGAAACTCTGGTTTACATTCACCATCAGCGCCGAGGGAGAGTTTGAAACACTTGTCGAGAACTTTCTTGTGAGATGGTGTACTTGGACATTCTTGGACATTGGTTTAGATCGCCCTGCAGTACTGGTGGTAGATTTCACTGTAAATAATGGGACGCCACCACAGTATGCATGCTCCTAATGTCACACAGACAACTTATACTGAGCAGAACCTCAGCAGAAACAAAGCCTTTGACATCCTTCCTCAGTGTGCTGCATCATATGCTAAATCCGCCTGAGACATTATCCTGAGACCTTTGCACAGACTCCTAATCCGTAACCTCTCGCTCCAGGAAGGTGTTCTTAAAGTACCATGAACTGATTTGCGCCAATAAATGCTTTGTAATTCATTCACATGTATATTTACATTTTTAGATTTTTCAAAGATACGGCTCATTTAGATGCTGTAACGGAGCATCTAAATGGGGACGTCTTCACTCCTCCATTACGCTCCCCGGAGCCCCAATTAGTGCAAAAGGCCATTCCTGTCACCATGCAAGGAATGTTAATTGCTCCTCTGAAAAGGCACATTGTTGTACGACACATCTGCATTTGAAATGCAGATGTGTCCAAAACCTCAAGAGGTCGTTGCATTATTTCTTATCTCTCTACTGTAAAGCTGCCTGAATGAGATTCAATGATAAAAAACACCAGAATCCGCTAGCCGGTTTTTGGTTGTTAAGAGTTCAGTCAGACTATTTGACAGATTTGGCAGTTTTGGCAGTTTTTTGTGTTTTTATATCGTCGTCATCCAAGGAAGACGTGATCCCCATCCACATGTATGTTGATTGTAACGGAATGAAGTTCAACGATCTGCCGTGGATTGTGACAGACGAAGAACTCGTATTCCTGCAAGTGATAGAAATGAATAGGAGGAAAGATAAGAGATCTTGAGTTGACACTTCAGAGCTTAAAATAAGCGTTTGAATCTCACTAAAAGTAACGTCAGATAAAAGACACACTTTGTAATTGCATGGGGACAATTACAGTTTTTCATAATCCAATCCGTCCTCAAAGCCAGTCATCCAAGAAATCTAAATACAGTACTGGAGCGTTTGTTCTTTGTGTGTGTGTGTGTGTGTGTGTGTGTGTGTGTGTGTGTGTGTGTGTGTGTGTGTGTGTGTGTGGTGTATCTCGAGCCCTCTGGCGTCGCCCCAAACAGCCCCGCATGCAGAAACATTCTCACTTGATCGTGTGAGGAAACAATGCAGCTGGCTGCAGAAGGACTCGTCACAATAACACGTTCACAGGAAATGCAATCGGGTTGTAACTTCTACACAATGTGACACACAAACCGTCCCGTCACAATGAGTTTATATGATTAAGGAAGTAAAATCAATGATCGTTTTGAAGCTTTCATTTTCAGTGGAATGCAATAAACGTGAATATTTATGTCCTGCTTGGAGTGAAAGGTTTGCGTGTGTGTTTATGTGTGTGTGTGTGTGTGTGTATGTGTGTGTGTGTGTGTGTGTGTGTGTGTGTGTATACTGGTCTACGTGCGGCACCTTGAGCTCATTTCAGCGGCTGATGAATAGATTCTTCGCATGAGTGGAAGAGGAGCTTTAGTGTTGGTTCCTGCCTGAGGTTGTTGGTTGTTCCTTCCCAAAGAGCAGGTGGGACTCCAGCCCCCCCTCCCCCACCCCCTACCTCCCCCCCGGCTCCAACACTCCCCCCGGTAGCTAATGTCAACGTCCAACTAGGCAAACACCGTTCATCACGATACACCCGCTGGCAAGCCGATGGAGCAGTGGGACAATATTTGTAAAGCGTTATTCTGGGTAGTGTGTGTTTGTGAGAGGGAGTGTGTGTGTGTTCTTTTTCCCCACTGCTTGCTCCCTCTACGCATGGGTGGGATTTCTGTGGCTGTTCACGCTGCCGGTAGAGACTCAGTGGCCCTCGATCGCTGCCCTGCGGCTCACCTTAAAGGTTCCATCATCACACCTGATGGAAAATACGCCGCTGTGCCTTCAGCTCACACGCCTTTGACTACCCGGATCACACCCTTTGGTTTAACTACCCGGATCCCACCCTTTGGTTTGGCTACCTGGATCACACCCTTTGGTTAAACTACCCAGATCACACCCTTTGGTTTAACTACCCGGATCCCACCCTTTGGTTTAACTACCCGGATCCCACCCTTTGGTTTGGCTACCTGGATCACACCCTTTGGTTTAACTACCCGGATCCCACCCTTTGGTTTGGCTACCTGGATCACACCCTTTGGTTTAACTACCCAGATCCCACCCTTTGGTTTGGCTACCTGGATCCCACCCTTTGGTTTAACTACCCAGATCACACCCTTTGGTTTGGCTACCTGGATCACACCCTTTGGTTTAACTACCCGGATCCCACCCTTTGGTTTAACTACCCGGATCACACCCTTTGGTTTGGCTACCTGGATCACACCCTTTGGTTTGACTACCCAGATCACACCTTTGGTTTAACTACCCGGATCACACCCTTTGGTTTGGCTACCTGGATCACACCCTTTGGTCTGACTACCCAGATCACACCCTTTGGTTTGACTACCCAGATCACACCCTTTGGTTTAACTACCCAGATCACACCCTTTGGTTTAACTACCCGGATCACACCCTTTGGTTTGGCTACCCAGATGACACCCTTTGGTTTAACTACCTAGATCACACCCTTTGGTTTGACTACCCAGATCACACCCTTTGGTTTGACTACCCAGATCACACCCTTTGGTTTAACTACCCAGATCACACCCTTTGGTTTGACTACCCGCATTATTTTCGTAAGCGACTAATCTATCGACTATTTTTTCAATTATTCGACTAATCCAACGATTTTCGACAGTGTCGGAGCGTGGAAACAAAGTTTTCCTTTTGGCTACAACATTTGGCCGTTTATTTCCATGAAAAAACTTTGGATTTTGAACTTCAAATGCATTTAGGTAACAAGTTAATACAAATGTAATCATAATAAATACATTAAATAGTAATACCCAATGTGCAAATATGCGTTTGAAAGTAAAGAGAAAGTGCAACTAAAGTTTTAAAAGTAACTCAAAATAGCAATAAAGTCTTTGCAAGTGACGAACATGTTGAGGATGTTCTCTGTCTGACTCCTTCATCTGAGGCTGCACGAGCCTCTGAAGGACATTTAGCTGACGCTTTTATCCAAAGCGACTTACAATAATCCTTATAACCATAAGGATACAAATTCAGAAGAACAAGAAACAAAGTGCAATTTCATTAAATAAGCCGATTTACAACTTGTTATAGATAAGATATATATTCAATTAAAAAAGAAAAGCAATTCTGTTTTAAAATATTCACTTCACAGTAGCGTGATTGATGATTTCTGTAACTAAAAGCAGACATGGAATATTTTTGAACGGACAGCAGTTTGGGAAAACCAAATACTTCCAATACTTCTAGTGGACATCCTTCATTTTCACCAGAATATATATATATAGAGTGATTATACGGTCATTTGGGGGGAAGCCTTGCATTCTTGAACACTGCTCATCAATCACAATGGAACATTTAAAATGCAGATTCTCGCACACTAGAAGGACTTGTGATGGTTTGGTCCACTTACAGGAGCCCCGATTGTAATCAAGCAAAGACGGATGTACCAACTTGATTTACTTTGCAGAGCAGAGGCCTTTTAGAGGCCTTCGCTCCCGACACGTGTTGCTGTTGGTCCATCCGGCTGTATTCTTCTTGACAATCAGAAAATGCTCCTCGAGGGGGAAACCAACGATTGACACAAGAGAAGGAGACAAAGTACCAGAGTGTCTCTTCCTGGTTAAATCATGAAGTATCTGCAGCGGCCAATCACGGACGAGCACGGCAAACAAACAAAAAGACGAATCACACGTTATGGGGGGGGGGGGGGGTCAGTCTCTCATCTACTCAAGTGACTCTCCATCACAGGCAAAATGTATTATCCATCTCACCTCACACATTTGCACATTTCCATTTTGACTACTTGTTTTATTCTTATTCTGCACTGTAAAATACCAGCTCAAGCCTTTTAAACATGATGCAGGAAAATCATTTTTCTTTGCACGACATTGTAGTTAAACAAATATGGAATACAAAGTAAATAAATGCATTTCCTGATAACACATTACTGAATTAATCGGTTCTGTCAACTTGGAGCAAATTGAAAGCATTTGTTCTGAGAAGAAATATTATAAATTCTAAACTGAGATAAGTAGACTAAATTGTTATTGACACCTGCAACGAAAGCGCGTCTCATGAAGACATTTAAGTTGATTAAAGGTGCACCAAATTATGGGCATTGAGTGTTCCACATAATCCATGTCTGTCTTTGACAGTGGGAATTAGATCAAATCTGGAGCAGCAGTTTTTAATGCTATTTTAGCTACTTAATTAAAACGATATGGAGATGGATGCTGCAGGCAAAGCAATGCTGCTACAGCGCTTGAATATGTGCAACATTTACCTGGTCTTTATATTCCGCTGAGAGATAAAATGATCATGTGACTGCGAAGGTGGCTTGTGACCAATTGATGAACAATGCAGCGTACAATAAACAAATTTAATTACCCAACATTACGTCCTCAAGATGGCCGATAATCCTCGTCTAATCTCCTGATTATGGAATGTGTTTCTGTCCTCCGTCCCCGGAGACAGCGGCAGTTACTCCTCTGTTTGGGGTAGTAATCGCTCCGATTCTCCCTCCTCATTACTCACTAATTGCTCCCCGTTGATTAATTACTCCGGATGATGAAAAAAGCCCTGCAGACACGAGAGTTTGCGATGGATGTGGATCCCCGAAATAACAGCCAGCACGAACTGCTGCACAGCCACCCGCTCACAGTCCCCTCTTCCTGCGGGGGTCAGGGGTCACCGATGCCTTTGTATGACCTGCGTGAGTAAACCAGACCTCAGGCGACGTCAGATGAATTCCAAAAACCTTCCTCAGCAAAGCGGTAGAGGAAGGAGGAGGTGACTTGTTGTCTCCACGACTAAATTTCTCTCATTAACATTGTAGCTCTCGCACCTTTCTGAGGAGACATAGCCTACCTGCCGTCTTCATCATGCACGGGGGCTACCTGCCGTCTTCATCATGCACGGGGGCTACCTGCCGTCTTCATCATGCACGGGGGCTACCTGCCGTCTTCATCATGCACGGGGGCTTTGGTAATTACAGAAAGCACGGCGCTGAACTGTGTTTCCCTAATGCTCTCGAATTAGTCAGTGCTACAAGCAGGAATCCTCGAGGGTCCGAGGCGTTACTGTACATGTGACCGCGTGGCCTAAATAAATCCCCCGCCTCCACAATTGACTTCCGCTACTTTTTCTCAATCTACCTGGACTGTTTTACACTGAAAATACCTCCCACACACGTGAAACTGGTCCCAGTGAACACGAGGGCCGTTATTCCCAACAGAGCGCTTTCAAATGTCCACTACATCACCCGACACTGTACCAATTTACATGAGATGGAATAAATTGTCCACATAAAAGGACAGACTTTGGCACGAGGGGGGGCTAGGGGAGGGGCTTGGCCCGGGATCCTGAGGGGGCGGGAAGCCAGCGGGTATTTAAATAGCTTTGCAACCCGTTATGAAAGTGTTGTGTGGTGGAGCCCTTAGTCCCTGATAGCGATCCTGTACGAATAATATAACATAAAGAGATCATTTAAGTGTTGAAAGAAATATCCCCGCCACAATAAAAGTCCCTGAAGGTCTGGGTGGAAACGTGCTTTTTAAAAGCACCGCTGATGATGAGTTCTGCTCATTTCCATGAATAACCTGGAGGCTGAGGGGTCAGAGCGACTCATCGTTCATCCAGGGCACCTTTGACCAAACACATTTCCTGTGCTTCCTTTTGCGTTTGATGACTTCCCCCAGACGGTGTGACCCAGATAGCTGGAGAGCAGGGAAGCCTTATGAAGGGAATGAACCTGCTATTTGTTTGCGGTTTGTTAATTTGCCCCTTCATTAGTTCTGTTTCCTGTTTAATGGCGTCCCGTTCCTACCTGCTGGCGGAGAGAAGGACTCCAGAAGACCTCTAATGAGCCGGTACCGGTCCACTGCAGCCGGGGAAACGCACTTCCTGTTCTGTCCGACGCGTCCGTTTCCCTTCCTGGGAAACGCAACTCAATGTGGTCTTTGAACACAATCTAAAATACACAAACAGTGTTTTCCTGAAGCTACACAAAGCATGACTTTGTGTAGGAACCATTTCATCCACAAAGTAACAGACCAGAGGGACACGATGTCCAAAAGAGAAGTATTAGTACAACATGGCCGCACATGAAGTATTAGTACAACATGGCCACACATGGAGTATTAGTACAACATGGCAGTACATAGAGTATTAGTAAACCATGGAAACACATGGAGTATTAGTAAACCATGGCAGTACATGGAGTATTAGTAAACCATGGCAGTACATGGAGTATTAGTAAACCATGGCAGTACATGGAGTATTAGTAAACCATGGAAGCACATGGAGTATTAGTACAACATGGGAGCACATGGAGTATTAGTACAACATGGGAGCACATGGAGTATTAGTACAACATGGGAGCACATGGAGTATTAGTACAACATGGCAGCACATGGAGTATTAGTAAACCATGGCAGTACATGGAGTATTAGTACAACATGGGAGCACATGGAGTATTAGTAAACCATGGCAGTACATGGAGTATTAGTACAACATGGGAGCACATGGAGTATTAGTACAACATGGCAGCACATGGAGTATTAGTACAACATGGCAGTACATCCAGCAGTAAAATGCAACATAATACAACTTTAGCTTCTTTGCTTCAGGTCGTTTCCCCGCAGAGAAACAGAATCTGAAGCTTCGTGTGCCTGCAAGTGAATGAATGTGATCATTGGGAGGGAAATAAATGACACATCGTCACCCGATTGCATCATCTCTCATTAGCTGGGGGGGAAATATGCTCATTATAATTTAGAGCCGTCATCCAAGTTAAATTAGCTCCCTGTGTTTGCGTGTCTAATGGTAATGAAAACACCAGCGCTGCTGCATGATTGGAGAGAATCAAATAATGACGACCACATCACACTAAATTAATTTCACCATTTATGCATTAATACAATGAAATGGTGTTAAAATGAAGGGAAAACAATCACACTTCCTGCTGCATCCAATTTTCTGGTTGAAATATTTGATAGCGTTATTCATTATTATTTCACTCCGTGCTGTAATGTAAATACTCCTTTCTCTCCGTTGTATAATTCCTCTGCTGGCGATTATTGAAAACTCAACTAAAAGACATATCTGGCCTCCCAACAGAGGGGAGCAATGGAGGATGGAGGATGTTCTCTCCCGTAATCCCGCTGAGTTCCACTTCCCGAAGCGAGCGATGTCTGTTTCATGCAGAGCAAAAAGGTTTCCTGTCAGACGCCCACGCCAAACACTCGAGGTTTTGCTACGGAGGCAAAGTTGTGACCTACGGAGAAGAAAGGAAGCTGAAGAAACACAGATGAAGAGACTTCTTGAGGCATAAGTCATCGGCAGAATTCAGATGAAAGATAAAACTCTCAGATAAAAGTAATGAACCTTTTTCCCTTTGACACAGAAGAAAGAATAAGAGCTCAGTGTCTTTTTAATGTGTTTTCCAAGTGTCAGAACTCTGCATCACTGATTCACACGTTCACTGGTGAGGGCGTAAAAACTGTTACTCACTTCTGACAACTACGTGATGACTCAGCGAGGCAACTTTTCCCACTGTGACCTCACATTTCTGTGGGAAGGCTCCTGTGCTTTGGAGGAAGCTTAATTGTCTCCTTTAGAGTTCTGGGACTGTGCTGATTGTGAGGTTTTAAACTGCTCTCACTGGTCCTTGATGACAAAGACAGAACCCTTGTGGTCCTCGTGGACGTGTGAGGCGACATCAGGGTTCAACAGACGACAGGACGTCACAGCTCAACTCGGGATCAGGAGTAGAGGAAGTGGCGTGACGTGAGCGGCAGCCGAGAAAGTTCTGGTTCTCGGCCCGCGGGACGGTTTCAAACTGACTTTTGATGCCAAACTTGTCGCGTGTTGAAAAAGGCGACGTCCCTGCAGCGCCGTGGAGTCTTGTTCTGGTCTGAAACTTTGAAGGTCGCCGCGGCGTTCGGGCAGCGTGATGTGGGAGGCCGGTCCCGGGGTTCAGCCGGGCCACTTTCAGCCCGCGGCGGCTGCGTCTCGCCCAGGCAATCTTAAAGCTGGGTCCTCTGGGGATCGCCGGGCTGCAGATTAGACTGCAGGTGTTGGACAGCGGATGCTGGAAAACACTCGACGCTGAGCTCGTTCCCAGTCGGCCTCCATTAGGTCGCCATTCCTCACTATTTTCTTTTGCCCAACGTGGCGCCGGTGTCTCTGTATTCATATTCCTATTGTTGCTGTGTGGTTGTGAGTCTTATTATTTGTTTCATAGGTGTTTTGTGCTTCATGGCTTGAGGATAATTTATCCACTAGTAAGAAATACATGTGTGAATGTGAAGGACGTAAAGCAGTAAATAATAAATTGCATTGACGCGGTCATGAATATAAATGTTTAGCAAAAGGAGGCTGATGAGACCAAATATCTTCATTCTTGATTTCATTTAAAAAGCAAAATCACTTTACTGACAAACAGGTAAAAGCCCAACGTTTGTATTAATATTATTACAACGTTGTCCCTTCATGAAATGTCATTAAATAAGCTGTTAAAGCTAATGCTAACAAGTGGCTAAAGGAGGCCACACCCCCCCGATAGAGAATAGAAATAGCAGCGGACACTCGCACACTACTGTGAAACGCATCGACACGCAGCAGCAGCGTCTTTGCAGGGCGGAGATCCAGGGCCTGGGGAGGGAACGTTACAGAACCCCCCCCCTCCCCCCCCCTCAGAACGTCCTATGGAATCAGTGGGAATTGCATGTAGGCTGCAGCTCGGTGGCTCCGCCCCCAACTCTCACAAACGACACCCCGCCCCCCCCCCTCCCCTGTCAGCTGATCAGCTGACTCCTCCCAGCTCTTCAAAACGCACACCTCCACCCTGCAGTGGTCCTGCTGTGCGTCTGGTTTACTACTCACAGTTACTTGAATCATTCTGTCATATAGTCTCATGTATTATACGTTGTTCATTCTGTCCACATGGCATCATTGTAGTCGTCCATCAGGAGACGGATCCTCCTCTGACGTTCTCACTGAGGTTTCTTCCCTTTTTTCCCTCTTGGAAGGGTTTTTTCATTGTTTGCGGAGTTGTTCCTGTGCCGATGGAGGGTTTCGGGACAGAGGATGTCGTATGTGTACAGACTGTAAAGCCCGCTGAGGCTAATTTGTAATTTGCGATTATGGGCTACAAAATAAAATGAATTGAATTGAATTGAATAGAGCAATAAGCCCGCGGGGGGGCGGAGAAGTCGGATAAAACTAAAACATGGGTAGTTTTCTTATTTTCATTGTTGTTTATTTTTTAGCTGGCACCTTTAGAATGTGAATAAATAAATCTCTCGTCTCTCATTGGTCCACCAGTTCGTCCTCTGCCTCCTCCTTCATTTATTCCTTCTTCCATCTTCTCAACAACACTTTTTCTTGTGTAACAGAAGCAATGAAACACATTCCCATGATGTCGTGCGTACGGAGCTCAGTGGTCCGGAGCAAAGAGAGGAGCCCCCCCCCCCCCCCCCCCTCACCTCCCCCTCACCCCCCCCATGTATGAAGACATGTAAATTCGGTGTGAATCTGCTGAGTGGGGACAGAGACGACAGCGAGGTGATGATCCCTCATGTCTGATCCACCTCACACCTGGTGTCCAATGTTACTCCTGCATTGCACCTTGCACCGGGTCTTATTGGGGGGGGGGGGGGGGGGGGCGCTTGGTGATGGAATAAGTCATTGTGTGTGTCTGCGTTTGTGTGATTGCTCTCTGTCTTTGCGTGTGCGTTCGCGTGTGACGTGACGCGCGTTGACGTTGAGGGATCCACGACTTGCTCTCATTACAACCCCCAGTTTTCTGCGTTGACCTCCGAACCCTCCGAACGCTGTGATCGATGTACTCGATCACCCGGCCTGAGCGATACTAATTAGAGGCCCTCCTCACCCCAATTAAAGCAGCTCCCGTCCCGCGGCTCCACACACACTGTCCCCCCCCTCCGGTGTGCGATCCATCACAGCAGGGACGGACAAAATGTTTGTGTTGCCCTTAAATGAGCCGGGTTGGCAAACACGTAAGCTCTAAATATCCTCCAACAAAGACTATTAGAAGTGAAACTATCTGTTTCTCTGTGTCCCAGGCAGGAGGGAGATCAGGACCAGAGCTCCTCCGGCTGTGCTGCAGGTCTGAGACGCTTAGAAAAGACACTATAAAGTTGTTCTGGTGGTTCTATGGAGCTTCACCTTGGATTTCTCCTTAATTTGGTAACAAATGATCAATCACAACGAGGCCCCGCCCTAAATCACACTCTGCTTTATGGTCTATTTGACTCTAAATAATGAACATCATGTTGTGTTGAAGAAGACCGAGACGTGGAGTCTTTTTCTCTCTGACTTATAACCCGTCAGACGGGTGCAGGTCATCGAGGACTGAGCTTTGTTTGTGGGGCCACCAGGAGCTCCTTGGTTTGTGTGCACTCATGCATGAGCATGAACACACGTCCATGCTGAAGACGCGCTTCCCCATCGAGTCCCCAAGCGGGAGACGGCCGTCCTGCTGCTGAGGCCTCGTCGACAGCAACGGCTGGAGAAGCTGTGGGTTTGAATCCCATTAGATCTGTTCCTGTGTACCCTCGGGGGGGGGGCAGGTAGGGACGTCGCCTCGTGATTTATTCAAGCTGCGGATTTTCCCTTTTTTTACAACCTGTCCCGTCCCCGTGCTTCTGGCGTGCTCGCGGTGCCGGCGTCTCTCATGCTGTCATCGCACTCGGCTGGTGCCGATGCTGTGAGGAAAGCAGGGGGACGAGTCCCTCACAGCGCGGCTCAGGCGTCCTCTGCATAATTACCCGTCTTCAAGTGGGAAGAAAAACGCTCGGTGATTCATTTGTTGTCCCTCATTTCCTCCTCACGTCTGCGTCGGGCGACGCCGTGCAGAGAAGCAGCAGCTCGACGCCCAGTCGGGTTTGAGACGTCGGCTCTGATCACGAAGCTCGAGGAGGATGTTTACCTTTTGTTTTCATGTGGATTCAAGGATTACTTTTAATTAATTGGCCCCCGCTGCACTGAAAGCTGTGAGACAAATCAAGCAAACACAAAAAATAACATCTTTCAAACACCCAGAGGCTCACACGCGCACACACATACATACACACACATACACACACATATACACGTGCACACACATAAACACGTGCACACACATACATACACACGCACACACATGCACACATATATACACGCGCACACATACACACATATATAGACACATGCACACAAATGCACACACATGCACACACATACACACATATAAACACGCGCACACACATACACACATATATACACACATGCACACAAATGCACACACATGCACACACATACACACACGTGCACACACATGCACACAAATGCACACACATGCACACACACGCACACATATATAATCACATGCACACACATACACCCACGCACATGCACACACATACACACATGCACACACACACACACACACGCACACGCACACACATACACACACATACACACACATACACACACCTATTCACACATGCACACACATACACACATGCACGCACGCACGCACATACATACACACACATATTCACACATGCACATATATACACACGTGCACGCACGCACGCACATACATACACACATGCACACACATGCACACATACATACACACACGTGCACACACATATTCACACATGCACACACATACACACACGCACACACACATGCACACACACATACACACACACATACACATACACACATGCACACCTACATACACACATGCGCACGTGCACGCACATATTCGTCCCTCTTTATCTCGCTCTATAAAAACACACAACTCACAGCTGCTCTCCAAAGGTGTCTCTCGTATAACCGAGGTTGTCCACATGTCTCCTCCTCCTCCTCCCTGTGTGTGTTCGCTCCTGCAGGCAACGCGTGCACCATGTCGGAGTACAACAAGCTGAAGAGCACGCTGCTGGAGATGCAGCCGGCGGCGCCGCCGAGCGGGCAGCGCGGCCGGCAGAGGGACATGGAGGCCAAGCGGGCGCTGGTGGACACCATGTTCAAATACCTGGACGCGGACGGGGACGGGCGGCTGGTCGGGGGCGAGCTGGAGAAGGTGGGTGACGTCATCGGGGCGAGGAGGGGGGGGGGGGGGACAAAGGGTGTCTGATCGGCGGAGGCGTTTATTCTGTTCACGCCAAGAGAACCTTTGTGGCGTCAAAGACTTTGAAACTGCAGCTGAGACATCAGCAGGTTCAGGGATGAGAAAGGGAAGGAAAGTCATCTTCTCTTTGATGAAACCCTCCCCCCCCCATGTTTACCTTCCTCTCACATCCAACCTGCCACAGCCTCGTCTGCTCTAACGATAGAAAAGTCCTACAGCTCGATGGAAACGACCTCATCCAGATGAGACACTTTAATCACAAAGGTCCACTGTAAATCCAAATAAATATAATTATTTAAACCTAAAAGAAAATGCAACACATTTTAAACTTTGTCACATGACTGTTGGTCTCAGCCGAGTCCATCAAGGCACATGACTTTCTGAGCAGCGCAGAACTTGAGCCGGTCCAGTGTTTTGATAAAATATGTGTTTAACTGGTTTTCCTGAATTAAGCGTTCGTCGTACACGATGTGTTGAAGGTTCAGAACCCAGTGGCAGTGTTGATTGGTGTGAAGACAACCACAGGCTTTAGGTTCCACGGTCCCGGCTGTGACGTAGAGCGAGTGGCGTGTGGCTCAAACATTTCATCCATCCGATTAACTCAGAAAAAGGTCGCCTGAGGGACAGAAATCGGCGCGATAAAGGGTCGGCGTTGCCGGGGAATCGAATGGCCCCGGGCATCATCTGGTGTCTGGAAATGGGCATCGGCGCCGGGTGTTAATTAGACCCCGCCCACCCGATGCGTTGGTCTCGGTGAGTCGTGCCTCCTTGTTATCTGGAGGATGGAAGATGCCACTGAACACCAGGCTTATTAGAAGCTGGTGATTAATTAGTGAAATTTAAATATAGTCTGTAAAACGCCACAGTGATCCATCTTCTGTCTCATCTGTGCAGCTGTGATTGGCAACTCGCTTTGTCCTCTCTGGAAATTAAAGAGGATGTCGCTGCAGAAATGTAAAATAAAACCCTTTCTGGAAGAGCTGCACTACGAGATCCAACGAAAGCTTTGGATCAATCAGAGCCCGGCAATTACACACGTTGGAAACATTGGATTAACATTTTAGAACATTAGAAATCTATAATGATTAAGCAAAAGGCTTTTTTTTAATATGTAACTATTTCTTTAAAAGAATAACCTGCACATCTTTTACATATTCCAGTACACCTGTATGAAGCAGGAGCTGCGTCTCTTGTTTGTCTCACTGAAACTGCATCACCTTCTCAAAGACGTCTCCCCGGGGAAGAAGACGCTCTCCCACCGCCAAAGAGACGGCTCGTAAATGACAAACAATGGCGGAGTGAGTGGAGCGTCTTCCCAGGGGAACATCTGTGCATTAACGGAGGAGCAGCAGCAGTGGAAGACATTTTAAAATGGAAAAGCAATCACGAGCAGCACTTATGTGATATATAAACCCCCCCGTCCTCCCCCCTTCACACGGAACGGCTCTCAGGAGGATGTTCACCAGGGATGAAAAGCACACTCATAAAATACTTAAAGCTGACTGTATTCAGGCTGTAAATTCATTCAAATCACTTTAACATCTGCGGGAAAACACAAGTAATCACAACTTGTGCTAATTGGAACATCAACATTTGAAAGCTTTCATCAGAAGTCTGTTTAAATTTAATGAACAAAAACATGCAAAATACTGGATTTGTGTTGATTATATAAATCCTTTATTATTGTGTCTTTGTCCATCATCGCATAGGAGGGAGAGAGACTCCTCGATATCTGTACCTGCAGACTAGCTTCTTTGCTCTGAATATCACATTTAGCACCTGAAAGAGTCCGAATGAAGCCGCTCACATTCCTGAAACGATGCTGAGGAAGAAGAACACATTTGGGTCGTACCTCCGCCTTGCGAAATGTCAAATTTACATTTATACCGAATGTGCACAATGTGGCCTCAGCAGATAGACGAGCTGTGCGACACACCGGCTGTGCGAGTTGTTCAGCCGCTGTGTTTTGTGTGCTCAGGTCTCTGCGAAGGAGCACGTGGAGGACGGCCTGCTGGAGTGCACCATGCAGGACCTGCTGCGCTACGACGACTACAACAACGACGGCCACCTCAGCCTGCACGAGTTCTACACAGCCTTCCGTGAGTCCTTCGTCCTCCTCCTCCTCCTCGTCAGCGAAGCACAGAGACGCACCGCGGGACTGCGCCGCGTGTCTTCTGCGTCTTTGACCTTCCTGCACGCGACACCAATGCTTATAAAGGCGTGGAAATGACCTCCCAGGAGCCCGCAGACGTCCCTCGCAGTCGGACGGGATCACGGTGTTTGGGCCACGGGTGATCAGGATCAGTGGCGTCCCGATTGGAGCACCGGGCGCCGCCGTTGTGGCCTTTTGGGCTTTTAGGCAGAGCGGCGGCTGAGAGCTCAGGCAGGTTCCACCTTGTTAGGACCAGTAATCGCAGAGGAAGTTCACGCGTCGCAGCAGCTGCCCGCGGCAGGCGGCCATTGCTTTCTGTTCGGGGGGGGGGCGGGTCCATTAGGCAGCGCCGCTGATTTCGCGGTTTCGTTGGAAAGCGTCACGCTATCATCCCGTTCCACTCCCCCCCCCCGTCTGGTGTTTGGACGCGCCTGAAGAAACGGGCCGGCGCCGATCAAACCAGCTATTGATCAGCTGCGCTCAAGGTTAACTGCTGGCCTGCAGACCGGCAGCGCCAAGAGGGAGCGCTTGTTTTTGAGTGGGCATCTGGTGTTGTGGATGATGTGGATGGTGTTGAATTGTGTGTGTGTGTGTGTGTGTGTGTGTGTGTGTGTGTGTGTGTCCCCGGCGAGCGCTTTGGGGAGCAGAGTAGCCAGGAATCACAGGTGTGTCCGGCAGCGTGAACGTTTAGGACATTGAAGAGCGCTCATCGGCCTCAATGATGTGAGAAGGTTGTGTCCACGGCTCTCCTGCGTCGATGCTTTTCTTCTGTCCTCCCAAAGTCACCGGATTCCAGATTGCGTTGTTCTGGTCTCTTTGTTGTCTCTTTATCTAAAGTTTAAAAATCTCTCAAATCTCCGCTGTGTCGCCGCCCGAACCCATCTGTCATTTCTCTCCCCCGTGAATTGAATAGAGCCAATTGCCAGAATGCTCCTGAGATGATTGCATTCTTATTGATTTTTCCTCTTATTCTACCTTTAACAAGACCAGCAGACATTTTCTTGTTTTGTTTTATTGCCTCCTAAAGTCCCCCTTTAAAGTCGATTTGACTCAACCAGCCACGAGTATGGATTCATTCTAACAACCAGAGAATAAATGTAAGTCAACGTGGCTGACGTGGCCTCATTGCGTAGTGAAAAGGTCACAGTCTCAATGAATGGAAGACGTTCTGAAATGTTGCATTTTGTTGTTTCATTTATTGTTTCTATAAGTAACATTTCCTGTATTCATTCCAAAATCGTATTACATTTAAAACTCTGCATTGCGTGTGGGAGCTTTAATCAATGTGTAACCTTTAAATCATCCCGGGTAATTGGGCTGAGGGGGGATTTCATTTGGCAGTCTTGTTTGGTGTGACCCCCCCCCCCCCCCCCCATGTCACACAGCGATCACAGCGACAACACAAACAAAAACACCTCCTGCTCCATCAGGACGGAGTAATCAGCGGAGATGACAGTAATGGCTTCCATCAGCTCTGTGCTTTCTAAAGGTGGTTCAGTTTCACATTTACCACCGTGTCCCCCCCCCCCCCACCTGTCCAAATCCACCTTAATCCCACTGGAATCGGCGGGCGAGGAGATTCCACACGTGCAGGTCTTGTGCGCACGCCGCCTCTGTGGGCGCACGCGTGGCGTAACGAGATGCTTCGTGTAGGGTGAGCCACCTCGTGTGAACGAGCGCGCGGCGTAATGATATTAACCTTCTCACCGCTCCGGAGGTGGAATTAGCTCTGGCTGCAGGGTGAAGGGTTGGAGAAGGTAACATGGAGCCGGGTGAAGGTTCCATGTTACTCATCAAGCTTCTCTGGTCTGTGAAGTGAAGGTCTTCAACGAAGGAACGAGGCCGGTGAGCAGGTGAGTAGAAGAGCTGCCAGAAAGCAAAACGACAACAGGAAGATGATGGATGCTTAAAGGAAACTACTTGATCCACCGGTGACCATCACAGATTCTCTGTTATTTTATCGGATTCGTAAAGTTTAACTTTACTGGAGCGCGTTCACACACATCTGGACGGCTTAACGCGCAGCAACGAGGTGCATGTTAAGGGAACAATTAGCAGTTAAGGGGCAGCGCCGTGAGCCAGCGGTCTCTCTTTTGATTGGACTGTAAAAAGCACACAGCTGGTGTGCATCCAATTAGGACCCATTGTTTCTCCATCGAGCCCCCACATGCAGCGCTGCCCCCCGAGCTCGCTGTGTTCTCTTCCTCCTCCACCTTTATCACAGTGGAATATCACCGAGGTTTTCGGGCTGCAGCCGCTTTGGTCGCTTTGATTAATCAAGAGTGTGCACACATGTGACATGTGAGTACACACACGTTAGTACACACATGTACAAATACAACGCATGTATCTAATGACGCTCTGCGAATGAAGAGAGATCAGTCGCTCGACATCCACGACGCGTAAAGTCACGTCTACACAAACTGCACTTCACACGCTGTGGTCACACAGCCTCTGTGCTCAATGCAACAGGGAGAGAAGCCCAGTCAGTCGCCATGGCAACTGTGCCTGTCCGTTTAATGGCCGAGTCATTATATTTAGCACAACACTCGTCTGATGGGTTTAATTCCCCGGAGAGGAGAGTGAAGAAGAGTGAAGGAGAGTGAAGAAGAGTGAAGAAGGGTGAAGAAGGGTGGTGAAGAGTGAAGGAGAGTGAAGGAGAGTGAAGAAGAGTGAAGAAGGGTGAAGAAGGGTGGTGAAGAGTGAAGGAGAGTGAAGAGTGAAGGAGAGTGAAGAGTGAAGGAGAGTGTAGAATAGTGAATGGAGAGTGAAGAAGAGTGAAGGAGAGTGAAGAAGAGTGAATGGAGAGTGAAGAAGAGTGAAGGAGAGTGAAGAAGAGTGAATGGAGGGTGAAGGAGAGTGAAGAAGGGTGAAGAAGAGTGAAGGAGAGTGAAGAAGAGTGAAGGAGAGTGTAGAATAGTGAATGGAGAGTGAAGAAGAGTGAAGGAGAGTGAAGAAGAGTGAATGGAGAGTGTAGAATAGCCTCCCCCCCCCCCCCCAGGCTGTTAGCAGCGCAGCATGTGGTCGCCTTTTATCCTCCTCGAACACCGAGGAGGAAATAATTCATTATCACGCCTCCATTGATTTTGGTGGAACACTCCCCCCCTCCTAAGAAGGTCCTGGGTTCGATTCCACCCAGTGGCCTTTCTGTGTGGAGTCTGCATGTTCTCCCCGTGTCTGCGTGGGTTCTCTCCGGGTTCTCCGGCTTCCTCCCACAGTCCAAAGACATGCTCTGGGGATCAGGTTAATTGGGGACTTTAAATTGCCCGTAGATGTGTGAATGTGAGTGTGAATGGTTGTGTGTCTCTGTGTAGCCCTGCGATTGACTGGCGACCAATCCAGGATGTACCCTGTCTATCGCCCGAAGTTGGCTGGGATGGACTCCAGCCCCCCCGCGACCCTGTGTGCAGGATAAGCGGTTTGACAATGGATGGATGGATGGACTCCCCCCCTCCTCCCCCTCTCTCCCCTCTCTCCCTCTCTCTCCCCACTCTCCCTCTCTCTCCCCTCTCTCCCTTTCAATTTCAAACAAGTGTGAGTCGGTGTGGATGCGTGTTTGTGTGTGGTACTCGTCCTCCTCTCATCTCCTCATCCCCTCCAGCCTCCACCTTCATCAGCTCAGAAGATGTTCTCTCGTAACAAAGACATAGACTGAGCAGATGAGGAAAGGAGGAGTAAAAGGTTTTACTGCATAGCAAAAAAACAGAAGACAGCAGCGGATTCAAAGAAGGAGAAAGACGAGCCAACAAGGTCAGAGTACGAGCAGATAATCCGTTACGGCTGCACAACCTTCGCTTTCAGCTACTCAGCAAGGTTCCTGCGTGAGAGAAGAAACAGATCCCCTGGATGCACTCAGGGAGGAACATCTGTTCTCCACCAGCCACCAGCCACCGGGTCCAGCTGGCTCGGTCACAGTGATGAGGTTGTGTTCTCCTCTGTTTGTGCCCAGCAACTATTCACCAAGCACAACTCCACCCAACAGGAGGAGAGGGAGGAGACGGAGGAAGGGGAGGAGAGGGAGAAGGGGGAGGAGAGGGATAAGGGGGAGGAGGGGGATGTTGCTTCCAGCTGAAAGCACACACATACACAAACACCTTGAGGGCTTCGGTTCCTCCGAGCCCACATCGAAAGGAGCTGCATGAAGACGCTTCAGTTAGCTTCAGTTAGCCTCAGTTAGCCTCAGTTAGCTTTAGTTAGCTTCAGTTAGCCCCGTCTTTGAGGCCTTATGTCTACAGAAAGGAGACGGACGGAGAGCAGGTAATGATAACCGCGGGTTTGTCAGGCAACAGGGGGAGGAGCTATGAGGAGGAGGAGGAGAAGGACCGAGGAAGGGAGGAAGACCTCGCAGTCTTTGCTCTCAGCGGGAGCTCTTGGAGAAGTGCGTGAGCCGTTCTTCCTCTCGACTATCTGAGTAACGAGTGTCGAGTTGCACCTGGAGACTCACAACGAGGGTTTGGCTGTTTGATTAAAAGCCCTTTGGCCTCCTCACGCATGTTTACCCTCCTCGCCAGGCGCCCAGACGCAACAAAGGGCAGGCGGTAGTTTACGAAGCCTCAGCCGACAGGACGGGACCACCAGCACAAACCGGACGTCCCCTCGCGAGTCCTTGAGGAGACGATTGACGGAGCAGTAAACCTGCTCAACAGAAGGCGGCGTCCTGCTCTGGGAGAACTTCATCACTCCTTCTGGAGCAGCTGCTTTCAGCCGACTCTCCAAAGCGCTTCGTGCTCCTTTTCGCTCGGCAGCAGCTGAAACAGTCGGAGGCGCAGGGAGGAGGTGATGATGGAGGGAGCAGGCTACCCAAAATCTCTCAAGTCTTTATCCTCGGTAGGGGGCGGGGGGGGGATCAGGGTCACCCGATATCTCCCGTGGCAACAGCCCCGCCTCCTGAAACGATGAGCTGGAGGGTTAAAGCTCGGAGGCTTCTTGGTATTTCTTTGTATTTCTGTGGTTCAGTAACAACCGGCGCGGTCGAAGGTTCGATGCCGACGTCAGTGATACTGCAGGGAGGAGCAGGGGGGAGGGGAGTGGGGGGGGGGGAATAGAACGTCTTCTAAAGCGAAAGAAATAAAAGTAGTGATGGCGAGCTCCTCCAGGTGACTGTTGCGTCCTGTGCGACTTTGAGCTTTTGTCACATGATTGAAGTGTGTTAGACGCCCTGCAGGCAGCCTGTCCAGACGGAGGGGGGAGGGGGGGGGGGGGGGGGGGGGGGGTTCTGTTTTTGGAAATCTGAGTGCTTCATTCCGGCTGCTTTCTGTGTCGTCCGGTGAAGGTCGAAGCTGCTTCTTTAGCGTTTGTGAAGATGTGTTTTAATGCATATCTGAAAATCAATGAAGAAAAAAAACATCTCACACGAAGGTCTCGGCTTCCGCCACTTTGCAGCATTGCGTAGCCGCTGGTGTGACACGCAGGTCACCCCCCCCCCCCCCCCCCCCCCCGCCCAGCTGCCTTCACGCGGTTTAATTATTAAGCACGCAGGAATTTTGCCCCAAACGTTCGCAATTATTTTTAAAAACCCCACCGGTCATGCTTGGAGGATCCGTGATAATGTAACGGTGTGCATGCACGGCGCTGCACGGTGGGTGAGAGAGAGAGAGAGAGAGAGAGAGAGGGAATAAATTATGGAGCCATTTATCAACTTCATCAACTCATCAGCAGCTTCTTAGAAACCCCGTTAGTGCTTTTAATGATGCAGGGTGACAAAGCTTTTCTGCTAATTAATCAGCCCACATTTAACGAGATTTAAAAGAAACAGAAGATATTTGATATCATTCTATTGATAATGTGGGAGTGACAAAAACAACGACGTAACCTTTAAAAATCAGGTTGTTTTAATATGCCAGTTTTTATCTTTTATTGAACGAAGCTCTGAAATGAGTTCAGACACACAGACTCCAGCAGAGGGAATGTGGGCAAGAACAAGAGGTTTTAACATCCAACCAACTCGGTACTGAACTCTAATGTCGTCACATGACAGAGAATCTGACCCTCTTCTCCTCAGGGGATTCTCATATCGCCTCACAGTCGAAATCCTTATTTCGGGATGGCATCAGGACATCAGGAGCTCCCCTGGCCTCGAGGTTAAACCGAAGGTCAAGGTCACCTCACGGTACAGAACGTATTGTGTAACACAAATGTGTAACAGATCAGATGAACGGGAGCTAATAAAAGACAAACAAGGTGTTTCATTAGCTTCGGTTTCTGTCTCACGCTCAAACGGTGACCTCTCTCTTTCTCTGTGAGGAAGAAGAACAGAACCTCCTTAAATTGTGCACAACACAGTATCCGGTGTTTGGCTCCCGTTGACCTCGGCGGACCTCGTTGTTCTCACGAGAGCAGCGTTGGAGAAAAGCATCGCTCATCGTGTTCGTCTGAGCTGCAGATCTAACGAGGCCGCTCCGTCGGCGGAGACGCACAAACAAGCCCCGTGAGGACGTCTCCGCTCGACCCCGAGGTCGGGTCGAGCTGCGGCTCCCGAGGCGCAGGGTTCTGCTGCAGGAGCCACTAATCCCTCCAACCCCGAGGATGAGAGGCCTTTGAAATGAGACGGGCCGCTTAGCAAACGCTGTCAGAAAAAAGCCTCTCTGGTTTACAGTGGGAGGGTTAGCCGGGGGGGGGGGGGGCGGGGGTCTTCTTTTGTTTCCATAAAGCTGAAAGATTCCCGCGCTGAGACATCTGCTGCTGCCATCAGATCGGCTGTAATGAAGCGGGGAGATTAGCTGGCGACTGTCGGCTTGCTCCCATTAAGCTCCTCAGAGCAGGTCCACTTTTAGGCCTCGAGGACTTAAAATGTCACTTTTAGCATTTTATCTATAAACTATTTCCTATATAAAAAGACATCGAAGTGATTGGAGACAGATGTGTTCTGTACCGCTGTATCTCGCCGCGATGCAGGAGGGCCGCGTATCTTTGACCTTCACGAGTCAGAACGCAGGAAGTAGGACAACGTTGCGGCGGCGGCGTTCCTCCGTTTCCAACTCGCTCTTCAGCAAAGGGCGGAAGGCAGGAGTTGGCACTGGCAGAGGTCAGAGGTCGCCCTGAGGTAAACGTGTGTGCGAACGCTGCAGACGCACGGTTCATTCCTGCGCCCGCCGTTACCCAGGCGCCGCTGCTTGGTCACTGAGGGACGAGCCAAACGCGCCGTCTTTCCCCACAGACTTTTTGTTTTGTTCCCTTTTGAGACGCCGGCGGACGCAAGAGGACGCTGTGGGACGCGTCTCCGGTCAGACATGTTTGGGAGAGCAGCCGAATTGTTTGCGCTTGCAACGGCGTTCTCATTTCCGTTAGCTTCTCAAACCCAGAGGACAGCAGTGTAATTAGGCTGTCCATCGCGTCGCACTGAGGGGGGAGGCATTTTATCAAATCGTCACGCACTCAGCCCGAAGTCAAAAGTATCATTTTAATTCAGTGAAGTGAGCGACACAAAAGAGTCGTGCCGGCAAAATAAACACCAATGACTCAGAACAACACCCCTTATGTCGTCGTACCCTCATTTCCATCCACAACGTGGACAACAAAAGCCCCGGTTGCCCCGGCAACCCCAGCTTCATTGACTCCATCCGAGCTCCACCTCTCAGCCCGACTTTGGATGAGACAAGCGACTCGTGGGTGGAGTAACCGAGACGTCGTCCATGATTTCAGGCTCAACACAGAAACGTTGCAGAATCTCCGGTTTGCAGAGTGTCCTCGTGTTCTATTCTTTACTTTTAAATGCAGTCCGATGGCCGGATCTCCTCCTGCTGCTCCTCGTTCCTTATTAATGCGGCACGAAAGGCCTTGTTTTAAATTGGTCTTCCTGCGCTGACACGCTGCCTCCGGTCGGCTCGCTCTCTGGGTTTCCTTCGCGGTGATCCGAGGCCGACGCTGGCCTGCATACCGGTGGAGAAGCACCACCACTGCTCCGGCGGGCAAGGAGGCGAAAGAGAGCGAGGCAGATTAAGACGTCTGAGAGGCGAAAGCGAGACTGACAGGCGGTCAGAGTCACACAGATAAAAAAATAATAATAAGTAAATGGAGCCTGAGACCGTCTGAGAAATATGCAAACAGAAAAATGATAAAGACACAGTGGGAGGAACGGAGATTCCGCTGCACCTGTGGAGGAGATTAAGGGTCCGTATCCAGCGTGATTAATGAGCTGGTCTCTGATTGGCTCCAATATTCGCCGCCCCGGCACTCTGAAAGAGGGCTGGAGTCCCTGCTCGTGTGTTGGTGGGCGATGAAGGTAATCGAGCAGTATGTATGCACAGCGGGACGTGCAGAGCTAACAGAGCGCTGACCGACTGGTTGAATTACTGCAGCGCGTCTGGGACCCGGGTGATGCACGTTGCGATAGCTGCAGCCCACCGGCACAGGAACAAACCGCCACCATTTGTGCACACCGGGGGGGGGTCTCGTCTCCCTCAGTGCACCACACAAACAGAGACGACACCACCGCACGCAGTCGAGATGCGGCAACACAATTTCAAAGGGCGATTACTCGGCGCGAGTCGTGGAACGTGAGATACGGAGGTTTTGTTTTCATGTTTATGTAAAAAAAAAAAAAAAGATGTTTTCTTTCAACAATCCTGGAATCTCTGCGGTTCATCACGGCCTGCAGCTGTAAACAACGTCTCCATCGTCCTATTTTTATCTTTCCGACGTTCCTTGAAGACACCGTGTGTGGCGAAGAGAAACAGCTTAACAAAGCTGTGCATCTCCCCCCTGTGGGGCAATGAAGGAGCATCTCTGGAACCTTTCTGACTCTCAGACGAGTATCAACAGGCGTGAGATCACAACTTTGTATCTTGATTTGAAACTTTCCGTCTTCATCAGAAAAAAAGATTTACATTTCTATTCCTTCATATTGTGCAGGTCAGAGCCTCCTGCGCGTCTCAGGTCTCCGTTTGCAGCAGCAGGAACACAACAGCATCTCACCCTGATTAATGTCTGAATCTTTGTTTAGCGAACCAGGGGGGCCGGCGTGAGGGTCTCTATGAATAATGGAATGTGCCGTGCGCGTGGACGCTTGTCTTAGGAGGACTTTTAATTATGTGCGTCTGACAGTTAAACACACATGACGCATCGACGACAGACACACGCTGAGCAGAGCAACGCCAGATGCAAGGGAGTTATTTTATTTTTAAACATATTGAGGGAGAAAAATAATACTTTAAAATGAAAAACAGAGCAGCTTATTCAGAATAAAAATATGAAATATAGTCTGTATATATATAGAAATATCTTTTCAGTAAATGTTGATTGAAACCAATTTGATTCCCAAAGAAATGAAATGTCTTTCTTTGGACAAAAATAAAATAACATCTTTGGGCTCCTCACTGAGAAGCTTTCATTTGTCACTTCAGGGCCTCCGTTGTCGTGTTGTAGAGTAAATGATTTGTTTCAGCCCGGCTAATGGAAATCATATTCTTACACCTCCAAGGTGTCATGAGGCAGAATCCCCGATGTCATTCTGCTGCTGCTGCTGTTTACCAGCTCTTATTTTTTGGGCAGCGGTGGCGGCGGATGGTGGAACTGTTGTCGCTCCCGCCGACTGTTTCCACTCGACAGGCGGCGCGCAAAGAAAATACCAAACCGCCGGCCGCTCGCCGGCAGCAGTTTATCCGGCGAGCCTGAAGCTGATGAAACGTCGCGGGGGGGCCGGACTGAAATCAGGGTTATTTTCTATCTGAAAAAAAACCACCAAACCAGAGGAGGCGTTTACATCTGGCATGTTGACTCTCTACATGTTTCCATCCGGACACATGTGGCTGGTTTATGACAGAGCACAATCACACGGGTCGCGATCACATATTAGCCTCATGTTTCAGCCTTCCAGGTTTGTTAACTTGAACTAAGTTTCTGTTTCCAACTTATTTCCCCTTTTTTTTTAAATGATTTGACATGGAGTCAAAGACTCACGTCCCAGCTTCACTTCGGCACTATTTGCTGTTTATTCCTGTTCAAACAGGAATAAACAGTTGGCTGCTGCAGAGAGACAGCGAGCCACCCGTCTTACCTCCACGCACCGTGTTCATTTCACAGTGTGGCCCTGTTGAAATGCACGGCGCCACCTGGAACGGCCCCTCCAGGCGGCGTCAGATCAACGCGCTTCATCCCTCATCTGTCCGCACGGCACATCGAAGCCGCTTCTGCCACCGGAGTCGCCGCCCCGCTGATGCACAACTGTGTTGGAACTGGCAGCGCGTTGCACCCCGAGGCCTTCTGAAACATCCCCGACGGACCGAGCTGTCACCCCGGATGCATCTATCACCTGGAGAGACAGCGGATAGCCGGGGGGGTGGGGGGGGGGGGGGCGCCTGCCGTCTCCGGGCGGCGCACGCTTCAGTCAGTCGTGCTTCTCCGGGCCGCGTCGGGGCGGCAGCGCTGATGCCCGTTGGACCCTCGGCTCAGCGTGGTGATTCACCTCGGCGGTTCAGTCTGAAACACGATACGATCAGATGTGCGTGTCCTTCAGCTCTATTTAGTCACTATAGTTCTATTTTATTGATTCATTATTTTCAGTTCAACGATTATTGTCAGTAGTCGTTTTATATGATTGATCAGACATGAAAAAGAGTTGCACCTGTTCTCAGCGACTGGAACGCGTTGGTTTGTTTGCATTTCTCCATGTTTGCTACTGATGGTCACCGGTGGACCGCCGCCTCGCATCCATTCCCTCCATTCAGTGGACAATCCAATTGTCCACCGGGAGAGACAAACCGGTTCAGAGATGCGGTCAGAGGTCAGGAGCATATTTTCTCATGAATATTAGATTATTATTATTTATGCAATGCAGCTTATGTTGCTAAACAACGTCATTTTTAATCTGACACAAAGCAGAATGTCCACCGGGGGGGAGAAGGGGGGGGTCTCCAGACGGGCTGCGGCTGTAGATTCTGTGCCTGGCCGCACAGCTTGGCGACGGTCGCTGTTTATGGCGCCGGCGGGATCCATTGAAGAATAATTCTTAATTTGCCGTAAAGGTGAATTGAATCGGATGGCCATTTCAATGAACATAAATTTCCCCTTAATGAGAAGAATGATATTTGGCTAGCTGTGTGTCCTCTGACACGTGGCCTTTATTCCCTCCTGGACGGCGGTTTGTCCTCGCTGGTCGTCTAATAAAGAGCTTGCAGCCACGTCAGCACGCTGCTTGTGATTTGGGCTCGTCCTCCTTTCTCTGCCCCTCCTGTCTCCCTCTTTCTGCCGTCTGTTGCCGGCCTCTCTCTCCAACGCCGTCTCGTCCCTCCGCTCTCACCCTGACAGAGGTCGTCCAACTGAGCCTGGCGGAGGACCAGTCCATCAGCGTCTCCACGGTGACGGTGGGCCTCAGCGCCGTCCTCACCTGCGCCATCCAGGGGACGCTGCGCCCGCCCATCATCTGGAAGAGGAACGGCATCGTGCTGAACTTCCTGGACCTGGAGGACATCAACGTGAGTGCAGAGGTGGAGGCGGGAGGAGGAGGCGATGGCACCCGAGGGCCCCCGAGGGCCCCCGAAGGCGCTGTTAGCCTTCGTCTGCCTGCATGAGTTTAACTTTAGAAATGTTTTAATGACAAATGCCGTTACACGTGTTAAGCATTTATTATATTAAGTTAATTTGACGCCCAATCGATAGCTCATGCATTATTTTTCTGTGTGTGTAGCTTAACAGGGAATCAGGCCTGTTTGTGATGGAAATGACCCTTAAACCCGAGAGCTGAGCCTCCAATACAATCAGTCCGGTTTGTCTCCTGTCTCCTGGTGTCTTCCTGCTCTCGTCTCGCTCTGATTAAGTGATTGAGGCTGGAACGAAAGTCCAACCTCCCTTTATTCAAAAGAACTACTTCTGCACAGATACTTTTATTTGCATGTTCAGCAAACACAAAGAGAATATTTAACGTGCACTCTTATGTTTATTGCATCAGCATAGTTCTGTGCCTACAGGAATAGTGAAAAGTTCAAGAGAGGCTTTGATTAAGTGCAGAATCTGAAATGCAAAACATCAATCAATCATCAATTCTTCCACTTCTCACTTCACCTGATGGGAACATTTAATAAAACTGAAATTAAAATAAAAGCCTATCATTTTGTCCTACGAGGTTTTTATTCTAAACCCTTTCACAGTTAAAACGATCAGACTAAAAATCTATAACTCTACATCCTGTTCAACTGCACCAAATGCGAATCTTTCACGTTGACTCCAAGTAGCATTTTGCTTCTTCATCAGAATCATCAGGAATCAGGAACATTTATTGCCAAAATATGTTGACATGACGTAGAAGGACTTTGACCCGGCGGTTGTTGCACAACATTGGACAGTGAGACAATGAGACAAATCAATTATGAGATAAAATATGTTATTCGTGTCCTCCGGCCGTAAGTAAATGGTCGCGCTAACCTAATGATGCTAATCACAGCATGCTAACGGACCCGTGCGATCATATGTGATCAGCCAAAGAAATACGACCCGTCTCTAATATTGATTTCACCACCCATAGTTCCATAGTTGAGGTATTTGGTCAAAAACATTTCTCTCCGTCTCCACCGCCTCTGCTTCTAGAACAGTTCAAAGGTCAGATGACTCACCGCACAGCTCGCTTACAAATGGGGGCTGATGGATGATAACCGGCGTCCAGGAGACGGCCCTAACGGACGCACCTTTTCTCCCAGTTCTGCACAACCTGCTGTTTTATTACTGAAGTCAAACTTTTTAGCCCAAATGGCCCAATTCACTGGTGATGGCGAATGCTGAACTTCACCCCCCCCCCCCCCCCTCGCCGGCTCACGTCACCTCCTGGAGCCCTCAGGACCAAAGCAGACGTTTGTGGTTTCCACGTTGGCTCATCTGCAAACTATTTAATGCCTTAATCCGCCCTAAACACCCCCCCCCCCCCCCTCCTCCCCCCTCCCCCGGTGACTGCCGACAACAAGCCGCTCCATTCATCAACCTAATGGGCTTTATATTTTTAACCCTTGCCATTTATCAGGCTGAGGCAGCGCGACGAGGGACGACGACCACATTCCCCAACGCCTGCTTCGGCTCGACGGGGAAACCTTTGATTCATGGTCCCTCTTCCCCTTCACATCCCTCTTTTTCATCTGCTGTCTTTTCCCATGACGCCCCGCTGTGCTGCGCCTCCTCTTCCTTCAGCATCCTACGAAGCCACCTTCATTTCTACCCCCCTCCTCCCCCCGCGCGCCACCTTCCTTACTTTCTTTACTTAATTTTCCTCTTCCATCCCTTTGCCGTACCGCAGGACTTTGGGGACGACGGCTCCCTCTACATCACCAAGGTGACAACCATCCACATGGGGAACTACAGTTGCCATGCCTACGGCTACGAATACCTCCATCAGACACATGTGCTGCAGGTGAATGGTCAGTAGCTCGTTTCTTACTTGCTGTGGTGGATGAAATGCTGTTGTTTTATCTGTGATGCTCTGTGGTTCCCCAGTGACGAGATGTTCTTATTGCTTCCCTGCTTACTCTCAAAGGCCATCGAGCCGACGTTCTGCTGCTGGAAATGTCCAGAAACAAAGCACGCTATGGATTTATTGCGTGCAACGTTGACGTCTGCGGTTCCCAGCCTTTTTTAATCAGGCCTACTTTCAGAAGCACTCCGACTGTGTCCCGCCCATTCAAACAGTGTTGTCACATGGGACACAATACAGATGTTTGCCGTGTGTCTTCGCTCAGTAGATCTGGCCTGTTGTGTCTCCACTGTAGACGGCGTACATGGCGTTTGACGGGTCAGACAGAGACGGATGCTAAAGGTCACGCCCACATAATCGTGTAACTCCTGTTTCTCTATTTAGTTTCTTTTCTACCTTTTGCTTATTAGCATTTGTCGAATTAGCTGAGCTACTGCACAACCGTTCCGCCTCCAGCGGACTGCAGAGGAACCGGTTCCATCGAACACCGAGAGAACGCAGAGTTTGTTAAGTGATCCGTCGGGGAAGAGAACAAAGTGGCTGCAGCATTGACTCCAAAAGATCAAACAGATCTCAAGACCGTCGGCATCATGCTGATGGTCACCAAGCATCCAATCCATTAATCGCCTCCTTGCTTGTTTTATCACTATACATTTTATCTTTATTAAAAAGATGTTCTGCTGTAATGAAGCTTTGCTTTTCGATAATTTGATACAATTAGTTTCCCTCCCGATAGAACGTATATATGCAGCGCTGTAATTTATATAGATAAATATCTAGGCATTTCATTATAGTGAATCTTTTGCCATCTTTTGAGGCTGAAAGCCCGATTGAGTTACTGCAGAACGTTGGCTCGATTTTATGCAGTGGAGCGAAGCTGCTTAAGCTAAACTACATGTGAAAACTCCTCTCCCACTGACTCGGGCAGCCTGAACTTATCAAAGCACCGCCTCGCTCGTATTAATCATCTGGATAACAGCCTTCTTCTTATTGCTCTGCATCTCGCAGTAAAATCTAGCGAGGCAGAATGTTAAAAACCGTCCTACCTCGAACATAACAAATCAAAGAAACAGCCTCCCAAATATCGGGAAAATGTATTAAAATACTAAAATCTCTCCAAGGACACAAAATGTGTGCGATTTGAGTTTGGTTTGTTTTTTCTGAGACGCCCACTGAACATAAAGAAGGCGGAGCCAAAGGGTGAGAGTGACGGGACGGTAGTCATGGAGACGGCCCCCGGGGGCCTCGGGAGACGGCGATGACTGATCGTTCTTGTCGGGGATTCAAGGTGTCCTGGCACGAGAGAGGACGGGGGGGGGGGGGGCACGTTAAACTTCTCATTGAGTCATGTAGAGTTGCACTATTCTGTTAATTAATGGAAAACATCTGATTTGTTTTCTTTTGGACGTCGCTAAACTTTGCTTTTGGCTGAAATATTTAATGATTTGAAGCTTTTGAGCCTTAAAATATGAAACTTTCTGAAAACGTACCGTAGCGATATTCTTAACCCTACTGATTAAGAATATCGATTTACTTAGAAACAAAACAACAGACGACATTAATGCAACATTATTATTGCATTGCAGCGTTTTGACGTTTAAAGGTGCCTTCAAAGCCGAAAACGACATACCGGTTCCTGTAAAGTATTACCTCATATTTCATTTCGCACCTCCGTTCCTCTGCCTTCATTTGTGGTCTCCTCCCTGGGGGAGGTGTTGTGTGGCAGACACGTCCAGCATCTATTTCATGCAGGACTCGAGCTGTGATGAAGATTCCTGTTATGTGAGAATATATTCCTCCCTGGAACGGGTGTTTGTGCCTCTCCCCCTGGAACGGTGTGTAATTGGGTTCTCACTGGCCTCCTCCCCGGCTGTTTGTGTGTGCGTGCGTCCAGTCCCCCCGGTGATCCTGGTCTACCCGGAGACGCAGGCCCAGGAGCCCGGCGTGTCCGCCAGTCTGCACTGCCACGCCGACGGCATCCCCAACCCCAAACTGGTGTGGCTGAAGAACGGCATGGACCTGCTGCTCAGATCCTCCAAGCAGCTCTCGCTCATCGGTAAGGGAGTGGGGGGGGGTGGGGGGGGGGGGGCTGCATGTCACGTCTTGTTGCCGCAGCGTTTCGGGATTACGCCGCGACGACGGCGCAGTACGCCGGAAATCTTCCTCAACCAAGACTAACTCCTTTTTTATTAAAAACGCGGCGGAAATATTACATTTTCTTCATTTGCATTCGATGCCGAAGTGATGAAACGGAGATCGCGGTGACCTTGTTCCACCGTCTCTGTTTTGTTCACTTGACAAACGTACTTTGGAGGAATGAAAAGGGAGATTAAGTGAAATGAAATATGCTGCGTGTGCGAGCTACACCCTGAATGTACAGAGACGGGTGTATTAAGGGAGAGTTTATTGGCTGTGTGGAGGTCTGTGGCAGGACGGGGGGACGGGGGGGTTCTACCTACATTATAAACATTCAGTCAGGTGAAAAGACCTTTTCCGAGTTCTGGAGCTGTCCGCGGTGCTGAAACCGGCCTGAGCTCACTTTGTTTAGTTTGTACTAAAGAAACTAAATTTAGCTGCTCGCTGGACACAGAGACCTGGGCGGGGGGGGGGCAGGATAGTGAACGAGGAGTTGCTCTAAAACAGACCAAAGAGAGAACAGCATGTGTTTTGAGAAGGTGTCCCTGAGAGGTCCTTTTTGCACAGCAGTATTAAGGACAGGGGAGGTTCTTTAGTTAATACAACTAAATGTTTGGCCTTTCAGTGATAAGTCAGTGAAGAAGACTTCACTCCAACTCAGATCTCGCGTCACCAGGAACTGCCTCCAGCTTGCAAAAAAATGATAAAAAGCTAATTTAATGAATGGTTGATCCGGTGGTTTTCAGTAACAATTGATCAGAGCATAATTAGGAATTAGAAGTAATTATAGCAGTCGCGTTCTATGAAGGCCTGCTTCAAGGCACTTTTCACTTCAAAGCATTTCACAACTTTCCCCTGATTAAAGAGAATCACTATCACAATCCAAAAGACATTTCACTAATGTGAAAAGCTTTGCATCAACTTCTTGTTATTTTACGACCCAGCAGGCATGAATTAGAGGGCTGGTGATCACTAACAGCACGAGAGCGAGAGAAGAACACGCGCAGGTTTATTACCGTTTGTACATATTGTGAAGCACTCGCGGCTTGTTGGGCTTTTAGTTTTAGTTTAAAGTGGAAAAGAAGAAACGGTGGCGGATGGAGAGACGAAAACTGAGGCTTTCTTTTATGTCCGCGTTGCTTCCAACGTGCCGCCGCGTGGAGCTCACGGAGATCAGAGTGCAGCTGCACATCACAGAGCTCGACGCCGCGGCAAACATCAGAGCGCCGCCCCCCCCCCCCCCCCCCCGCGGTGACCGCCGGCCTTAAAGTAGGAGGCGGACCCTCTCGCCTCCACCCGAGTCCCTCTCAGCTGCTGCTTCAGGCAAACAATGCAGCCTTGTGCTGCAGGATGGCGCCGATGAAAAGGGTCAGAAAGGCCTCACGAGATACTTTACTACGCTGACACATCTCAGAGAAAGCTGCTCCTGCACTTCACCAAGGAGATGCTTTCTCAGTAGTTTGCGTGACGGAGTGTTTCCACATCCATTAGGTTGCTTTTGTCAGAGCGTGACGTTGGTAAAACAACGTGACACAATAACACAAATGGCGCCTTTGTCTTTTTCCTTTTTAGCTGAACATAGAAAATACAAACTGCAAATCTAAATCTGTAATTACTCTATTTCCAGTTAGTCGGCTCCTGATATTAATATTGAGTGTCCCTCGCTGCATTGTCTCTGGGTGCATAGGAAGTGTCCCGCTGAGCGACGCGTTCTTCCCTTTGTCCTCCCGCAGCGAACGGCAGCGAGCTGCTGATCGGCAGCGTGCGCTACGAGGACACCGGCGCCTACACCTGCATCGCCAAGAACGAGGCGGGCGTGGACGAGGACATCTCCTCGCTGTTCGTCGAAGACTCGGCCAAGAAGACGCGTGAGTCGCTTTTAAAGTCAACTCGGCCAAAGACAAATCCAGAAAGGAGCCGTCTCAGTCCACCTTTAGCGGGACGAGAGGACGCTGCCTCCATGGGAAGTGACATCAGAGTGACGTCATTCTCACATTATTAAAATACTCTCCTCCTTATCGGCTTGATTACATCCTAACTACCGGATTTGAGGAGTCACGCAGCACTAGTTTCTCATTTCATCCCATAATTCATAGCGGGGGACATGCACCCAAATCCCATATTTGACTTGATATTTCCTGGGTTTCACTGGGTTGCATCACTGCGAGCAGGCGCAGCTTTACCATCGCCGCCTAGAAAGAGCAGACGGGGGCCACGGGAAGACTGAATCGACTGAATGGTAGTCAGACAGGAATCGTACGAGAGAAATGTTTGTTTCCTTCCACAAGGTAATTCCATGTTCTCACTCTCCCCCCTCCTCCCCCCACCCCCACCCCCCTCCTCCCCCCCTCTCCCTCTCTGCGGCTTGCTGGCTGAATCTGCAGTTGCAAACATCCTGTGGAGAGAAGAAGGTAATACATTACAGTCCTCAAAAGGCCTTTGTGCTCCCCTGGAGGAGGGAACGGTGGGAGGGGGGGGGGGCGAGGGGAGGGGGGGGCAGTTCTTTGTGTCTCTTGGAGCCTGAAGCTCGATACGCACCCTTTCCAAATTGTTTGCCCACGATCCAAAAGGATCACCAAGTCGTTTCTCTCTGCAGCCAAACCGTCACTCTGCGGCGAGGTTTGATCTTCTCCGTCCCGTCTGCACACGGGAGACATTTCTACCACATGGTCAAGGACATTCAGAGGGACATACATGTTGCATGTTGCATGTGCGGCGTCACGCAGCCAGAAGCAGACAGAGGGCTTTAGAATGCGACCACAACGTTGTGCGTTATAGAGCTAAATATGTCTTAACAGGCCGACAAATCAGTCCTCGTCTCGGTTCTTCTTCACGCCGCCTCCGTGTCTCCGTGTCTCCGTTTCTCCATGTCTCCACGGACGTGATGAGTTCCTCTGATCCTCGCCGAGTCTTCGGCGGCGGTTTGCCCAACGAGACGTGAATCATTCTCTCTTAGAGGACGCTTCTTTGATTCCACGTCTCGTGCAGCGGTGTGTTGTGGACATGTTGCCCACGGGGTGGGGGAGGTGGGGGGGGCTTGTAACGGCTGGCAGCCCGTCCCTGCTAACGCGCTAACAGGATCCTCGCCGGGGGGATTGGGTTGTCCGTCATGTGTCAGATGAGACGGGAGCGTGTGTGTTTCTGCCCGTGTATCAACACGTGTCTGCCTTTGTCCCCCCCCCCCCCCCCCCCAGGCCTGAGTGTGGGGAACATGTTCTACGTGTTCTCCGATGAGGGCGTCACGGCGCTGCAGCCCGGCGAGTGTGAGATACGCAGACACATGAAGCGCAGCGAGAGGATCGTGGCCACCTACGTGAGTTCTGCGTTCAACGTGACGGTCCCAGAGAGGGCGGGGGGGCTCATCTGGACTCCTTTGTTACCTCGTACAGGCCCCGTAGAAGTAAACGCCAAACATTTAAAGACCTCCTGCTCCTAGATGAAGAAGAAGATGAAGCTTCTATTATTTTCTGTTATGAAGGCCGCCCCCCCCCTCTCCCCCCCTGCTGTCGGTGTGTGTGTGGCCTCTGTGACCACTAGTCAGCCTGCGGTAGACTGTGGAGTCCATAGCGTGGCCCCCCGAGGCTCTTAATCCCCCGGAGGGTCCCGCTCACGGAGCCTCGTCCCGCTTTGGGATCCGTTTGGGTTCAGAACCCCTGTGATCGTATCCAAGATCAATACCAAGTGAATGAGCCGCGGCCCCCGTCCTGCTGACAACAGCACTTTCTCCACTTTGGGGAGGGGGGAGCTCCTGAATCATGACCTGTGTGTGTGTGTGTGTGTGTGTGTGTGTGTGTGTGTGTGTGTGTGTGTGTGTGTGTGTGCGTGTGTGTGTGTGTGTGTGTGTGTGTGTGTGTGTGTGTGTGTGTGTGTGTGTGCGTGTGTGTGTGTGTGTGTCTTTCAGTTTATGAATTTCTAACTACGGAAACTTTCTTTGTTTTTAGTAGCATCAATAATTTAAGTAATGTTGGAATAAATCATGCTGCGTTAAAGACATTGATATGTATTCAAATTAAATATGATCCTTTTAATTTAATTATCGTGTTTAACTTGTTTTATTCTGTTTGTTATTATTCTACTTTGTTCTTTTTAAATCCTATTTATGGTTCTCTTTTTATTGGTGTTTCTTTTCCATCCCGTTGAACTGTATTTTATATATTCCAACTAACTAAGTTCAATAAAAATGAATAAATAAATATATTTATATAGAATATAAACAGATCAATAAATGCAGTAAATGATCCTTCCCCCTAAAATAGGAAGAATAGGCTTAATTAGGAGCTCGCTGCTCAATGACCAGTTTTTATTAAAACACCAACTGTTGTCTCACACGCGTGTAACATACAAACTGAAATATGACTCAGTGAATCGATGTGATTGAATCAAATCCAAGCGAAGGCAAATAACAATTAGGCGGCTTGGATGATTGGAGATGCTCGCGGTGACCAGCCGCCGCCTCCTTCCCATGATGCTCTCTGCTCTTGTCTGCTTCTCCGCCAGGAGGAGATGTGTCCCAAAGGCGAGGGCGTGTCCCCTCAGCGCTGCGTGTGGTCCTCGGCCGTCAACGTCAGGGACAAGTACGTCTACGCCAGCCAGCCGCTGCAGAGCCGCCTGCTGGTCGTCGACATTCAGGCGCAGAAGGTGGTGCAGGTGGGTGGAGCCTCTCCGGCCTCGGCGCAAACAAAACCCACGTCACATCCGCTCAATTTACATGCACGCAGCTTGTGTTCGGCCACGTGCGAAGGGGGAATAAATCAAACGCACCTCAAGCGCTGAAAAACAGCACGGCGCCCAGGTGGGGCCTCGCCATTCGTCTTCCCCCGTAACGGCTGTTTAGAGGCTGAAGCCCTCAGGAGTTCCTCCCGGGGTCAACGCATCCATTCCGAGGGACGCGATGAGAGGAAATAGGTCCCACTCGGGGGGGAGAACACTGCTGTGATTCACGTCTGTCAGTGTGAAATGTCGCCGCGTTGAAAGCGATGTGATGAAAGGAGGAGCCGAGCTCTGCTCTTCTTGCACATTTGAGGTTCAGGTCGCGACCTTTTGGTGTGTTGCTGCCAACCAGCTGCCGCTTTTTTCTCTCCTTCCTCGTCCAGCACTTTAAAACTGCCGTCTCCCCTTGATCCCCCCCTACCTCCCCCCCTCTCTCTTCTTCCCAGAGACCCACACTGGCCTTTTGGTGCAGGAGGTTAATGCATCCTCCCTTTTTCCCCTTTCTTCTCCTCCTCTGTTATTTCAAAGCTCTCCTTGGTTTTGTTCGGAGCTTTTAGAAGCAGAAAGAAGAACGAACGCACTTTCTGTTCGGACTGAACTGCTTTGGTTTCTTAGTGCTCAAGTCAGAGTGCTGCATTAATTATCCTCTTGGCCAAACAGCACAAAACAATGAATAGCTTTATTGTTAAAGGCCTTTGAGGTGAAAAGATAAATGTTCTGGTTTGTTTGTCTGTTGTGAGCAACATCTCGGGTTCATCAACGTTTCGCCCAGTTGTTTGTTTCCTGGAAACAAGCAGAAGAAGCTGAGCCGCTCTTTGGGTTCGTGAACTGGCGGCCTTATTATTATTATTATTATCAGCTGGGGCTCGACCCGTTGGTGGGATTGCGGTCCGGCAGCACCGTGCGCTCTGCAGACGCTCCCTCCACAGTTTGCACGCGTTCGTCTCCGCTTCTATTTGTGCATGCGGGTTCTCAGTGGGGGGGCCAACCGCCACGCACACCGTGGACGCCTGCTTGCTGAGGCTCGTTGTCATGGTTACGTTTCTTATTGTTTTTAAATGTTGTTTTTGATTTATAGATGATATATTTATATCACAATTGTGATTTCTTTACTACATATCGTCAGTATGTGAACGTGTCCTCGTGTCCTTCTGTCTCCTGCAGGCCGTAACAACGGACCCTTTCCCCGTCAAGATGCTCTATGACAAGTCACATGACCAGGTGTGGGTCCTCACCTGGGGGGATATGGACAGAACGCACCCAACCCTGCAGGTAGGTTCCATTACACTGTATGTCGCCACACAACAAGAGCCTCATTTACTTCAAATACAACTTTAAAAGTTTAAAACATCCCTTCTTCATCACTGTCCCCCCCCCCCCACCACCATGTGGGGTTAGCACGCTAACTAAGGAGCTCTACAAAGTACTCGTGTAATAAGTATTTGTACCACGACCCACCAACATTTGCCAGCGCAGCACAAACGGGCTCCAGCTGCTCCTTTGGGCCGCCGGCGACAAAGAGAAATGATCACAGGTGTGCTTGTATTTAATACACCTGTGGGGGGGCCGGGGGGGGGGGGGGGGGGATACACACCAGAGGCTCATTTCTTTGAATACATCGTTGGTCGTCGTTTGCTTCTGCGTTTCTCTTTGTTCAACACGTTGGTTCCGTTTTAGAGGCTTTTTGGACCCGGAGGCGTCACGATGGTCTGGCGACAGGAAGCAGTGAATAAGTCACGTGGGCGTGTGTGCGTTTGCTTTGGCACCTTTTCCCTCGTGTGTGTGTGTGTGTGTGTTATTGTTCTCACCGCTCAGAATCGTAAGTGAAGCAGAAAAAAACCATGAAAATGTGTTTTTCATGAGAGACAAAACACTTTTGTCCCCCTGTAATTTGAAACCAATCAGAGAGCATTACGCTGCCCGAACCCAAATCACACTTTAGTGTTTCATTATATTTCCACACTGTTTTCGGGAGTAGTGAATAATTAGCGAGCAGAAAGAGAAGAAGCGGTTCTTCTCTACGAGACGCTTAACTCGCGTTATGGAGGAAATCACCATCACACACAAGCAGTTCTTCTCCGGTTCTTCTCAAATGCTGATAGCTAAAAGATATTTACCATTTCAATCATGTGACGTAGTGATTGTGACACGCCGGATCATCATATTGCTGCAATAACTGCAGTCATCTGCAAACATTATATTGTAAACGGTGCAAGTAAAGCGAACATTTTTAAACAGACGTCTAATCAATGACTGTGTGATAAATGGATACATGAGCGTCCTCACTAATTCCTCTAGCGTGTGAGTGCATGTGGTGAATCTCTGATGTGCGTCTCAGCAAACAGCCGCCTCTCTTGTTTTATTCTGCATGCATCTATAAATGAATACGATATGCGCCTCAGGGAATAAAACAAACAAAGTACTCATTTGAGTTTCAATATTCAGCATTAATCTCGGGCAACAAGCCTTTGAGTCCTCCAGGGAACCCGTAGCGCTTTATTGCCCCCCCCCCCCGGGGCGACCAGCGCTCTGAAGCGTCGGGGTTTATGCCCGGGGAGATTTATTGAATTCTCTAAATAAGCCGCGTACGCCGGAGCCTCTGAGGAGCCTCATCTCATGACGCTGCTCTCCGGCCGGGAGGGAAGTATGAAGAAAACAACCCCGGGTTTCTGCAGAAATCTACTCGCTTAAAACCGCCCACCCCCCCTCAGATATTAGCGAGGCTAATAACCACCAAGTGGGCCGCCCACCAACACATCGAACCTCATTGCATTCTGCTTTTTAATGGGAGCAATCTGCAGATATGTTTTGGTAGAAAGGTTGTCGGGGGGAACCTTTGATCTGCAGATTATTCTAGTAAACACTAACGTAACATTTCATATTCGTTCCGTTCTGCCTGTGATTCGCAGGTGATTCCTCAAGCCAGCGTGGGAGAAGTTCACCACGCCATCCGCACCACGTTCCAGAGGGTCAACGACTTCTTCATTCCCCCGACCAACCTCATCATCACCCACGTGAGGTAAAAACACACTCACTTGACCTTCAGCCGCGACCCCCCCGCGCGGCCCGCCCGGTGATCCGTAACGAGGATTCGCCGCGTTCGTCTCTGCCCCTCAAAGATCGTTGACCTTTTCCGCTGAACTCTGTTGCTTCAGGTTCGCCTTCGTCTTTCTCAAAGACGAACCGGCGCTTCACAAGATCGACCTGGAGACCTTCCACCGCGTCAAGACCATCAGCCTGAGGAACCACAGCTGCGTGCCCGTCAGCATGGCCTACACGCATCTCGGCGGCTTCTTCTTCGTCCGGTGCCAGAGCGAGCGCCGCCCGCAGGCCCCGCCGCAGCTCCTCATCGACAGCGTGACGGACGCCGTGGTCGGCCCCAACCTGGACGTCGCGGGGCAGCCGTTCGTGTCGCCGGACGGCCGCTACGTGGTGACGCCCGACCCGCGGCGCTCCAAGCTGGTGGTGCAGACGGTGTCGTTCCGCGGCGAGCTGGGCCTGAGCCGCGAGCTGGACCAGCCCGCGGCCGTCTCCGACCTGGCGTTCCAGCCGTCCTTCGCCGAGTCCAACCAGCACGCGGTCGTGGCCACCTCGGGCTCCGGCGCGGACCTGCTGTTCGCCGATCTGTCCTCGGGCCGCACCGAGGTTCTGCGGGGCCTCAAGGAGCCGCTGCCTCCGCGGGCGTGGCCCTGGGGGGGCCCCAACCGGGTGGTGGTCTCCAGCGGGCCGTTCGGACAGTACCTGGTGACGCCGTCGGCGGAGTCGCTCTTCGTCCTGGACGGCAAACAGAGAACGCCACACTGCGAGGTGTCAGACATCAAGAGAGGGAACGCAGTGGTCTGGGTCGGCGAGGCATGAGGAGGAAACGCAGAGGCAAGAAAAGTTCAATTAGAAAAGGAAAGATGGGGCCAAGTGACCCATTTAAGATTTATGTGACCAAAAGTGGTGGACTCAAGCTTGGGACTGAGCGAGAGGGAACCATGGCCGGGTTTATTGTAACAAAAGTACACTTAAGAATACAGTCATTGAGAAAACATAAAGAAAAAGTGTGAACGGCGTTCGGTGCAACGGTGATCTACGCGCACTCGACTATACAGAACTGTACATTATTGCACTTCCGTCCATGTTGTCACAGCAAATAGGTACCTGAAGAGGGTTATGACCAACTATGAACTATGCACAATGCTCACTTTTTGTAGAGTAAAAAGCTTTTGTTTATCTCCACAATGTTTGTCGTTTCCACCAGTGCTGCATTTAATCCCCACAAAGTGTCCGTGTGTCCCGTCGGCCTTCAGTGTCTGTGTGTTCTGAGTCCTGGTGTGCTGCCGTGTCCTCCCTCTCAAGCCTTTTCCGTGTGCTCGAGCCGCCAGAGGCTGGCTCCACGCCGCCGTGTGACACCCGCTATTTACACCGCCCGCCCACGCAGCTCCGCCCCGCACCATCGCCCCCCCCCCCGCCGCCTCCGTCCGCCCTGTATACTCTGTAGCAATACTTATTGATTGTTAAATGACCAAAATGACCATTATTACGAGTTCAAACAGTGAACCCAGCGGAGCTTGATGCCTTCTGGCCTCCAGCTGAAGCTAAAATATGTCCTCGATGTCCTTCGCCATCCGTTCAGCCGTCTTTTGCGCTTTATGAAATTAATCAGGAGTTTTTTTTAAGAAGCTGATTTGCGTTGCAAGCTTAATTTCTTATTTCCTCAAACACGCATCCGTTTAATAAAGGTTGCTTCTCATTTTATCGTTTGAAACCTTTTGTCTTGTACTTCCAGGATTTGCGAGGCCCAAATAAATCTATCTTTAGATCAGATGAAAGCAGAACTAGTGGACTATAGAAAGCGCCCGGCTGCGTAGTCACATGATCTCACAGGCTTTGGCGTTTTGCCGTTGACGTTTCCTGGCAAACTAGTTCAAAAGAAGATGAATGAATCTCCGCGGTGAGAAACGTGTCCAGCTGGAGTCAATCTGCTCATCTTTGTTTGTTTGTTGGTTTTCTCCCGTAAACAAACGGCAGCACAAATGAAGGATCGATCGTCACCGGCTGGCACGTCGGCGTGTCTGGAGCTGCCTGTGACGCGACGCGTTGGGTAGAAGTCGGCGTGCAAACTGCTCGTTCCCGCGTGTCATTTAGTCCATCGCTGCTCCTCCCATGAAAACCTGTTGGTTATCTAACTTTCTGAAGGCGATGACATCATCACGTGATGACGTAATCGTAGGCCACTGTTGCACTGAGAAGAGAAGTACACTAAGCGTCCACGTTCGTTCAATGGAGACTCGTCAAATCGGTCGCCCAGTTTCTCTCACTGCATCACTGATAAAAGGAATCTTATAGTTAAAAAAGCTCTAATGCTTCCTAGAGTCACTAACCCACCCGAGAACCCCCCCCCCCTCCCCCCCCCAATGAGTCGTAAACAGTACCGCACCCCTCTGACATGCATGTAATAAAGAAACCTCACACATGACCACCCTAGACCCCTCAGAGATCTGGCCTGTGAGAGCGTCACTTTCCCGCGCCGCCATGTTGTCTGTTGGGACCTCCGGTGTCACATGGTCACTGGGCTCCACCTCCAGTGTCACATGGTGACTGGGCTCCACCTCCGGTGTCACATGGTCACTGGGCTCCACCTCCGGTGTCACATGGTCACGTAGCTGTCCTCTGATGGGCATCGATAGAACCACTGTTGTAGATATCGTTGTTCATGTTTAGAACTCGTTCGACATGACAAAAACTGACTGTACAGTTTTCTTTATGCATTTTGTGTGTTCTGGTTTATGAGGGAATTGTTTTGTAAGAAAAAATCTAATTAAATATATTGTAAAAACCATCCAATTGTTTTATTGTGTCTTTACACACAAGCATGACAAAAATAATCATGTATTTGTACATCTGAACAACGGATTTGTTCATGTAAATAGGTCAGAATATTGGACAACAAATAAGTGACATGGAGTCACCAAGTGCATGAAAAAAAAATATATATAGTAAAATATAATGTATGTTTAAAGTCAAGTACACTGAAGAACCTGGTTTAAAAACACGTTAAAAATTAATATTTATTATTCTAAGTCATAAATGTTATTAAATAAGTGCAGTATTTCGAAAGTATTAAAAATTAATTTTATATTTTCCCAAAATGGGTCAAAAGAAAAAAAACAGTTTGTTGTCAAAAGTGATCAAAAATATATTTTAAAAGAAATAGTTTGATTTGATTTAATTATATGAATAAATAAGTAAAAAGGGTATGAAAGCTCACATGTATTTTGTTAAACAAACTTGTATGTTTGTAAAAAGGTAATGGTTAAAGTGTGTCACACATGATTTACAAGCAGCGCTGTATAATCTCTAAAAGTGCCCAAAATGCTCCCTGGAAAACAAGGCGTGTTTGTGTAAAACGCTCTGCGCTGCACACGGGTCACATGACCAGAGCCTCAATGCCGACCATGTGCTGTTTAGACGGAGCAGGGCATTCTGGGAAAGTGTCCATGTATGCATCTCTTCTACTCGGCTATCATTGTTTGATTTATTCATAATCTATTTCTCACGGGGAGCAATTCAACCATTTTAATACGATTCATGCAACTAGAGCCACATCTGCAATCACATCTGCCACATCCTCACAATGAAAAAGGGATAATTATGCAAAGTATTACATCATCTCGGCAAAAAACAACTGAAATGTGAGTCCTGGAAGCCACAAATGAGACGTTTTCTCAGTCCGGCCGAACAGATGTGTGGATGCACATCTGTATTTAACTGATCTTAGAACAATAACAACAACTTTGTTGCTGAGAAATATTTGCGTCTGTGAGAAAAGACCCGCAAGGAAAGCAAACAGCTCCAAGAGACATAAGTGAATAAAATAAGTTATAATAATAAGTGAATAAAATAAGTAATAAGTGAATAAAATAAGTGATAATATTAAGTGAATAAAATAACATAATAAGTGAATAAAATAAGTGATAATAAGTGAATAAAATAAGTGATAATAATAAGTGAATAAAATAACTGATAAGTGAATAAAATAAGTGATAATAATAAGTGAATAAAATAAGTGATAAGTGAATAAAATAAGTGATAATAAGTGAATAAAATAAGTGATAATAAGTGAATAAAATAAGTGATAATAATAAGTGAATAAAATAAGTGATAAGTGAATAAAATAAGTGATAATAAGTGAATAAAATAAGTGATAATAATAAGTGAATAAAATAATTGATAATAAGTGAATAAAATAAGTGATAATAATAAGTGAATAAAATAAGTGATAATAATAAGAGAATAAAATAAGTGATAATAATAAGTGAATAAAATAAGTAATAAGTGAATAAAATAAGTGATAATATTAAGTGAATAAAATAACATAATAAGTGAATAAAATAAGTGATAATAAGTGAATAAAATAAGTGATAATAATAAGTGAATAAAATAACTGATAAGTGAATAAAATAAGTGATAATAATAAGTGAATAAAATAAGTGATAAGTGAATAAAATAAGTGATAATAAGTGAATAAAATAAGTGATAATAAGTGAATAAAATAAGTGATAATAATAAGTGAATAAAATAAGTGATAAGTGAATAAAATAAGTGATAATAAGTGAATAAAATAAGTGATAATAATAAGTGAATAAAATAATTGATAATAAGTGAATAAAATAAGTGATAATAATAAGTGAATAAAATAAGTGATAATAATAAGAGAATAAAATAAGTGATAATAATAAGTGAATAAAATAAGTGATAAGTGAATAAAATAAGTGATAATAAGTGAATAAAATAAGTGATAATAAGTGAATAAAATAAGTGATAATAATAAGTGAATAAAATAAGTGATAATAAGTGAATAAAATAAGTGATAAGTGAATAAAATAAGTGATAAGTGAATAAAATAATTGATAATAATAAGTGAATAAAATAAGTGATAATAAGTGAATAAAATAAGTGATAATAAGTGAATAAAATAAGTGATAATAATAAGTCAATAAATAGCTGCGAGGTTCAGAATGAAATCCATCCAATAAAGTTCATTCGCGAACGCAAATACGAAGCATGCAGAGGTTCCAAACAGGCAGTGGTGGGGTTTATCCTCTGGGGAGCATGAATGGCTGACTTTTCATGGCAACCCATCAAATATTTGTAGTGTCGGATGAAAACACAAAACTGAAACAAGACTTCAGTGTCAGGAAGTCAGGGGCCAAACATTCTCTCTTTACGCTCAGTGCTCATTTCTCGGTTTCCTCCTGAGTCCGGCGGGCTTATTGATCTGCCGCGTTGTGTCATCGTGTGCGTCTCCACGCAGCGGCAACACAACACGACACCCCCCCGACTGATGAACTCACCCCCCACACGATGAGCCAACGATGAGAAGCAGCTGTTTAATGACAACGTGTTTTTCTCCTTCTCGGCTCCTCGATTCTGTTCATCGTTCATGTTGGCCTCTGACGGGCAGGTGGCGTCGCCCCCGTCATCAGGGTGTGAATGAGTGAATGATGACGGGATCAAGTGTTAAAGCGCTTTCAGTCTAGAAAAACGCTCATTCATTACAAACATTCATATATTTGGACTATTTGGAGGTCCGTTTATCTTTATTTTAGGGTAAATAAGCGTTAATAATCACATCAACGTTAAAATGCTCCTCAGTGATTTCAGTAAAAAGCAGACTTTACTTACACGTTTCACCGTTTGCAGCATCGTTTCTTTTTACTCTTACTTCTGTAATCTGTGTGCGAGAGGACCGAAGGTCAAGGTGCACGTTGTGGGGAAACGGCGGATCCCTCAAACGATACAAGACGTCGGAGGGAAGCTGCAGTGAGAACAGAAACGTGTGCTCAATCAAGTTGATTTATTCAAACAAAACTGGTCAATCTGCATTAATAAACAGCTCTCCAGGTGAGAGGACTGTCCCTATAAGATGCACACCTGCTATTTTAATACATTATGTGTGTAAAGTCCATCACCAGGAAAGCGTTTCATTTAACTCTACATTCTTTTTTCTGCAGCGGATGCTTTTATTTCGTGGGCTAAAACCGCTAAGCGGCTCTGTGAGCAGACGGAGGAATGCGCTTTGCTATTTGCGACTCGTGAGGCCTCCGGCTCGTCCCACCCGGCCGGGCAGCCATCCAGGGGGGGGGCGAGCGGGGGGGGGGGGCTCCTCTGCACACAGCCTGGCGCATCGGACTCACATGGATTCTCCTTTAGCTCTTCACGGCTTTTCTGTGGGTGCTCGACGCTGAAATAACCCGAATCTGCACCGTGACGCCGCCTCGCCACATTAAGGTCGATTTCACGTCCTTTGAACCCGTCCGCGAGGGTCGGGTGGGGGGGGGTCGGCGCCCCTGTGGGTGAATCCTCGTGACTTTAATGGGGTCTGTTCTTTGTAGCTGTTTTTGGAGCAGAAAATGCGGTACGTTTCGATGTGGTGCGTCTTTTCATTGGTGCCCAGCGGCCTCCCAAGTTGGTGGCGTTGAGTGTTAGCGTGCGGCTCCGAGCGAGCGCCGCGTTTATCGCAACGGAGCACGAGCCACCGCGCACATGTCGATATCGAAGCGTAACACAAGTTGTGTCAACCGGGAGGACGGAAGAAAAAAACGCCTCCACAACCAATGAAACCACATTTCAATTCATTTGAAGGTCTTAGCAGGTGAGTCTGATATTGATCATTGTCATTGATATTATATCGTTATTGTGATTAGATACGGTCTTTAATATTTGAATATGACACAATGTTGTTTTTCTGCATTTACCAACTTAGTTTTATGAAAAAAATGTTTAGTAAAACCACCAACTTCCAACTAAAATATGTTTCCAATATTGATATTGAGGTAGTTTTTTCTCATTTTGACCACTTTGATTCATTTTTGGTAACTTTTCTGACAAAACTGTCACTGAACCAACGAGACGCATTTAAGATTCAACTGAAAGAGACTGTAATTTAATCAGAGAAGAATTGGACGCCCACCCCCCCCCCCCACCCCCCTTTTCTCGCCCTCTGTTTGCTTTTGCTAATAAACGATGAGCTTGTTTTGTCTCACATCTCGATGAGCGACGCGTTAATCCTGCCGGGCCGGCCGGGTGGAGACGCGCGTCGGGAGGAATTAGCAAATGACATTTTAACAAGGCGTCTGTGGTGATATAATGGGGCCTAATGAAAGTAATGCTCTTCGCTCATGCTGCTGACAGCATGTGTTTCTCCAGCTGCACCCTCCTCTTCCTCGTGGGACGAATTAATCAGAGAAGAGAAAACCAGATATGAAGGCATAGAGACTGCGCATGAATAATCTTCATCCAAACAGATTGGGCTTTAATTCCACCTGAAAAAAGTCAGAGAAAAAGGGATTACAGGTCCACGAGTCAGACGCGTGATTGACTTTTTACATTTGAAATCAGATCACTGCTTTGGTGTAAATGCACACATGTTTCTACGTGATGCACCTGATCTCCACTGTGTCGTGTGATTCTGACAAGAGATGTAAGCGGTCATTTGAGATTACAAATATATCGATGAGGTAGAAGCAAAGGCACCAGGATGGAGAAGCGGCAGATGATCCACAGAGGAATAGGAAGCGCCCGGACTTCATCCTACCTTCTAACCAGTTGCTCACGTGGCTCCGTCGAGGGTCAAAGGAACCCTGGGAGGCCTTTCCAGAGGCTGCGAGGAGCCATGTCCTCTAATGGATTTCCAGAAAAAGACATGAGGTGCAGCTCTTAGGCGTCCCCAAAGAGGCGGGTTGAGGGGGGGGGGGGGGGCGGCGCCGAAGCACGTGCGCATACAGACGGTCCACCTGGAAGCACGAGGCCACGCCCACTGTAGATAAATGACGTGTCTCCAGACGCGCCCCACAGCAGCTGGGAACCGCTGGATCTGGGGGGGGGGAGGTGATGGGACGTCCCACAGGTAGAACGAGGCAGCTCGTGTCGCCTTATCAAAGCGCCACGGCTCCTTTTCGAGAGGGAGCGAGTTCACACGTCGGCCGTTTGCTTTCCGCAGCGCGCTCCGTCTTTATTAGCGGCCTCCCAGAGGATTGTAAAGGCCCACGTTTGCTGTTACAAGCTGGTCTCTGATCAGCTAATGTTCACATCCCGCAGCAATGAGCTCAGCTCCCTGCAGCCCGGAGAGGAAGCTTCTGGGAACACAAGGACACCAACGTTGCGCTCATCGGTTTATCGACGGAACGCAGACCCTCAAAAGACACGGCACGCATCAACAGAACAGCCCCCCCACCCCCCGAACCCCCCCGATCAAAATGCATCGAGCTGACTACAAAGGAGTGTGTGCCGGGAGGAACGCACCTTTTCTCCAGAGTCGACCTCTGAGATTTAATCAGAGCGCAGATAATCCATGTGGTCTTGTAAGTACACGAGCTTCTGATCCTGGAGGAGAGGAGGTGTCAGCTGACGTGGGTCTGATCAGCAGTCAGTAAGTCCTCACGCACACGCACAGACACACACACATCCTGCTTCATATGGTGATAGCAACAGAAAACACAGCTTTTGTATAAATGAATTAACTAAAGATGTTCCCGACACCTGAAGGAAGAAGAACCGCTGAAAACAGTTTCCATGAAATAGTTTCACTATTAATATGATAAATATGCATTTCCTTAATTTTCATGACCACTGCACTGATAACGATCGAATGTGCCTCAATCACTGTGAGTGACATCATTACCATGTGGTTCTACTGCAAGACACAAAATAATGAACGGTTCAGTCATCATGTCCATAAATGACCTCATGACCCTTTATTTCTATTTACACTTGTTTGGGGGGAAAAAAAAAGTGTAAAGGGAAAAAAAACGTTGAATGTTAAAATGACTTTTTTCATTTCCTTTAAAAAAACTTACTTACTTTACAGTTTTCAGCCACAGTGTATTATTATTTTGGATTTTCCTGTGTTTAAGTTGACGAACGTTCTTCAGCACGACTCGTTCAGAGGCTTATAAATAAATAAATAAATAAATAAATGCCTGTAAATTGCAATTGTAAAAAAAAAGCCTTTTTGTCGGCAGCATCAGAATTGTTGTTGTGGACGTTGACTATTTATTTTATTTTCATCTGCACGGTTCACGAGACATGAACTGATCCTCGATAACAACATCTCGTTACAGCACCTACACAAACACGTCGATAACACACAACTGTCACACACAGGTGAATTATTGTGCCACAAATGAACGACACGTTTGTTGAACAGAGTCTTACAAAGTCAAAATGCGCACAGCAGGCAGTGTGTGTGTGTGTGTGTGTGTGTGTGTGTGTGTGGAAACTTCCTCACAACTAATTTAAATAAGTTCAAATGTTGTCTAAAAGAAATGAAGCAGATTCTAAACTCTGCATTTGACTGGTGGAGGAGAAGGTCGGCAGCGCGTTCAGTGAGGAAACGTTTCCTCACTTCGAAATGAAACGTCTTTGACAAACCAAATAAAAGGGGTTGTTTGAACAATTTATTTCATTTCTTCAAATGATTCATCAAATTAGCGTAGCTTTGTTAGCGGCCGCTGAAGCGCTTTGATTTCTGCTGTTTTTCATGTTTCTCCGCGTCTCACTCTGAATGTGACAATAATTGATCCTCTAAAGCTTCTGATTCTCCTGGATGAGGAAGCTGATCCAGCACCACTGGCCTTTGGTTTGTGCGGCTCTGTGCAGTACGTCCCGCTCCGCTCCGTGCCTCCCCCATCACTCCCCCTCTCTTCTGCGGTTGTTCATCGTTGCTCTGCAGAGCTCCGTCCGGCTGCTTTTGGTCGGTTGTTTTTTAAGGTGCAGCTGCTTGTTGTAGAAAGAATATTAAAGCTGAAGGAACTGAGTGAAATCTCTGCAGACTTCAGAGTTTTTTCCTTGTTTGCATGTGTGGTGATCGTCTCTTTCTCATCGCAGGTGTTGCTTCAACCAATCGATTTAGTCTCAAACACCAATGTTTCACTGCAATACTCTGTTGGAGAAGATAAGGTTATAATCGTTTTAAACAGACATTCACCTGTCACACTATTTGACATCCTGTTTTCATCAAATGCCTGAATTTAATAAATGCAACGGACTCTGTACTCCCCCCCCATGGACCACCTGGCTTGTCTTACCTCACATAGCTGTGTGATATCACAGCGATATTCAGCACCTGAAATCATCTGGCTGCCAAAGCAGATCCTCCTCCTGCAGGCAGCCAACGGACGCATCATCCATCTGTGGCCTTTGAGCGGGAAATGTCAGATGAGCGCGCAGGATAAGGTCAGGACGAGAGCAGCTGATGAGGCGTGACTCCAGCAGAGGAAAGCACGAGTGCATCTGCCAGCGCACAACAGCGTCCGTCCTCAGTCATTTAGTTTGGTATCGATCCTTTTGGTCTCTTGGTCTCTGGGTGTCTTTTGTCTTGAGCCGGAAACATAATAAATCACCAAGACGGGACCAAGAAAATGTCAGAAACAGAAAGCCGTGGAAAACAAGGTGACTACACGAGGAAAAAGTCAAGTGATTCTACGTCGAACTCAGAGAAATGGGCCCGATCAGAAGCCCTGGGGGGGGGGGGGGGGGGGGGGGGTTCCAGTAGCATCATAGCAATTAGCAGTTGTTGTTGAGCGTGTGGATGCAGCGTTGAAGCGAACGCATCACTCGCTTAAACAAGACGTCCAGGTTTGAACAAAGGTCGCCACGGCAACTCCTCCCTGTCCTCCTGCCTGCTGACGACTGAATCTTTACGGTTTTTATTGCATGTTATTAATTACTTGCTCAGGTGGAAAAGTTGAAGAAACGATGACATGAGCGATCACAGACTATTAAACGTATTAAGATTAAGCATCACATGGAGGCCATGCAGTGCTTTTAAATGTCACAGACTGACAACGGACCAATAAATCGATACATGATCCAAACATTTTCAATCCCTTTGAACCCATCAAATCGGCCCTGTTGCGTCGTGATAAATGAAAATGAATGTTTGACGAGTGGAACACGGAGGCTGCGTATACATGCACTTCACTCGCAGTTTGAAAGCCTTGCAAACATTGTGCTCGATGGGATTACTGTTACATCAGGACTTAATTCAGCAGGCTGCATGCACGGCAAAGCCCACAGCATCATGTTTCAATTTATTCTTTTATGTTGACCTGAATAAAGCCGCACACTTCAGTTGGAAAGAGAGAGAGAGAGAATAAGCAATACCTCTTCTTTCATTTATCATGAGGAGCCTCGAAGGGAAATGTGCTTTACAGAGAGAGAGAGTCAGTGTTTGTGTTTCCCTCCGTCTCTCGCTCCTCTTTGTGTGGCTGGACTTCAGATTCATCCAAATCACCGAAGGAGGACGAGAGAGCAGCTCGGAGTCGGGCGTCTCTCTCCTGAATTATGCTATTTGTTTCTCTGCCTCTCAGAGCGCCGGCGTCTCTGAGCGGACGGGGACGAGGAGCTGGAGGTCACAGAGCGACTCGATGCCATCGGGACCAAACGGGAGGGAGAGCAGTGCAGGACGGAGAGTCGGCCATCCCACTTCTCAGAAAGTGAGAAGAAGTCCAGGGGAGAGACGCTGACTCTGATGCTTCCATCCATCGTCACGTGGAAAGATTATTCCCACCTTGTTGTTATTTACACAATATTATGAAAAATTCAACACAATCTTCTCAAACATTAAACGAAAGCAAAGCTCAATTTTTCCTTGTTTCTAAAAAAATACTTTTACGTTCGTTTGGTTTTTGACGCTTTTAACGTTTGTATCAGACACATGAGACGTTTTTCTGGTTGATTAATCTGCAGCTCGGCAGTGAGTTATTAAAGTGTATACAACAAATAACAACACAATAAAAACACAATTCGTGTATTTGGTTTGTCCCTCGTTATCCGTGTTGTTATCGGCTGAATAAAAAAGTTCTGTGTTAATGAACCTGCTCCTGATTCCACCTAAAAGTTGAGAAAATAAACCTCAAAATGCTTCAAAACGCTGAGTTGTTGTCAAGACGAGAAAAGAAGAAACAAGACGAGATCCACGCTTATTGATCCCCAGAGAGCTGATTCAGTTATTCAGCAGCAAAGACGGAAATAAGTACCGGCGACGAATAAACAACAAGACGGATATAAAACTAAAATAAGAGCAGACGAGGAGAGAACTTCACAAAAACCAGATAACAAGGTCGAAGTGACAGTTGTGTGTTGTACTCAGTGGAAGTTGAGAAGCTTTTATCATGAAATGAATCCAGAAATCCGTTGTAATCTTTTAGCTTGTTTGTCTTCTTGACATTTTAGACGGAAGATTCACCGAGCAGCACTGGAAGCATTTGTTTGACATTAAATGAGACCCACAGGATCACAAAAGGGATCAACAATGCATCCCGAGGACAACACGTGTCCCCCCATAGACGTCTATGAGAACACGACTCTACGCCTCCGTAGTGACCAGCAGGGGGCGACTCCTCTGCTCCCATAGACGTCTATGAGGAAATGACTCTACTTCTCTGTAGTGACCAGCAGGGGGCGACTCCTCTGCTCCCATAGACGTCTATGAGGAAATGACTCTACTTCTCTGTAGTGACCAGCAGGGGGCGACTCCTCTGCTCCCATAGACGTCTATGAGGAAATGACTCTACTTCTCTGTAGTGACCAGCAGGGGGCGACTCCTCTGCTCCCATAGACGTCTATGAGGAAATGACTCTACTTCTCTGTAGTGACCAGCAGGGGGCGACTCCTCTGCTCCCATAGACGTCTATGAGGAAATGAATCTACTTCTCTGTAGTGACCAGCAGGGGGCGACTCCTCTGCTCCCATAGACGTCTATGAGTAAATGACTCTACTTCTCTGTAGTGACCAGCAGGGGGCGACTCCTCTGCTCCCATAGACGTCTATGAGGAAATGACTCTACTTCTCTGTAGTGACCAGCAGGGGGCGACTCCTCTGCTCCCATAGACGTATATGAGGAAATGACTCTACTTCTCTGTAGTGACCAGCAGGGGGCGACTCCTCTGCTCCCATAGACGTCTATGAGGAAATGACTCTACTTCTCTGTAGTGACCAGCAGGGGGCGACTCCTCTGCTCCCATAGACGTCTATGAGGAAATGACTCTGCTTCTCTGTAGTGACCAGCAGGGGGCGACTCCTCTGCTCCCATAGACGTCTATGAGGAAATGACTCTACTTCTCTGTAGTGACCAGCAGGGGGCGACTCCTCTGCTCCCATAGACGTCTATGAGGAAATGACTCTACTTCTCTCTTGATTTTTTCCCTCAGTAAACATTGTAAACATGAGTTCATGGTCTCAGTCTCTAGTCTTCTTCAACACAGATGATGTTCATGTAGTGAATGATGGTCCATGTGGAGTCAAACAGACCATAAAGCGGGGGATGCTTTAGGGCGGGGCTTACAGTGATTGACAGGTCTCCAGCACTATCCTCCCAACCAGTCTTATTATGTGAATTTAATTCAATATTTTTTCATATGCACCACACACACACACACTGTGTGTACCCGTGTCTCTCTTTGTCTCTGTGTGTCCCTGTGTGTCTCTCCTCTCTGTGCGTCCCTGTTTGTCCCTATTTGTCCCTGTTTGTCCCTGTGTGTCCCTGTGTGTTCCTTTGTGTCTCTGTGTGTCCCTGTGTGTCCCTGTGTGTTCCTTTGTGTCTCTGTGTGTCTCTGTGTGTCCCTGTGTGTCCCTGTGTGTATTTCATGGTCTGATCCTCGGTGTGATGTCGGGCCGATAGCGTATCTGTGGAGTTCAGTTCAATAGAATGAACAAACAGCCGCTGACAAAGACCAACCAGCGAGTGGGAGGGGCTTAGAGGAGGGGGGGGGGGGGGGGGGCAGATAACCAGGGGGGCTCTGGGTCAAAGCAGGACAGAGACGATCAGGCTGAAAATAACGTCCACTTCCTTCCAACACGTCCGTGCTGTGTCTGATCACGTGTCCGTAGCAAATTGTAAATTGGCTTATTTGAGGAAATTTGTTGTTTCTTGTTCTTCTGAGTTTGTGTCCTTGTGGTTAAATGTTCTTATTGTCGCTTTGGATAAAAGCGTCAGATAAATGACGTGTGACGTGATGTGTTCTTTCTCTTCTGCTTGACGTTTGGCTCTTTATCGATTATTTTGTAAGAAAAGGTGTGTGTGTGTGTGTGTGTGTGTGTGTGTGTGTGTGTGTGTGTGTGTGTGTGTGTGTAGGTGTGATTAGTGAGAGAGGGGGGAGTCGGGGGGGGGGGGGGGGGTGGGGGCTGTCTGGCATCATCAGCGCTTCCTGCTGCTCCGCTGGCCGATTTATTCTTATGATTTATTGCATCGTCCCGCTCTGAGATTTGTCCCCACTCACGTCCCACTCGTGTTGTATTTATCATGTGTGACTTCGAAATTGCCGCTGCCATCGACTCTGAGCCTCTTAAGCAGGCTTGACATCCACCCCCTCCCCCCCCCACCACCACCACCACCCCTCCCTCTAAACAAACACCAGCACCCAACTCCCCTCCAGCCAACCCGCGTACAAAGACCAACAAAGGGTTGTAGGAGGCGGACTAATAAAGGCGCTCTTAGGCCGGGGGGCCGAGGGGGGGGGGGGGGTCTGTCCCTGTTGTTCCATTGAGACAGAGTTAGTAAAATACCCCGTTTATCGTCTGTCAAACAACAGCCCATGTTTCCATATAAATGTTAATGCTCCCTCCCAGGCCACAGTTTAGTCCGAGTGGGGGGGACGGGGGGGACGGGGGGGCAAAAACCACAAGGCAGTTTAGGAAACAAGAGACTAATCCAGCTTTTTAAAATGTCATGTTGAATTAATAATGTCCAAACACGCTCATTTAGGAGGATTAAGGAGTTCTTCTGTGCATCAGAGACCCGCTGGCAGGGATGACATCATCACCTCCTCACACTCAATTCATTCACTCACATATTCATCCACTCGCACATTCATCCACTCACATATTCATCCACTCGCACATTCATCCACTCACACAATGATCCACTCAGACATTCATCCACTCACACAATGATCCACTCAGACATTCATCCACTCACACAATGATCCACTCACACATTCATCCACTCACATATTCATCCACTTGCACATTCATCCACTCACACATTCATCCACTCACACAATGATCCACTCACACATTCATCCACTCGCACATTCATCCACTCACACATTCATCCACTTACAATGATCAACTCACACATTCATCCACTCACACATTCATCCACTCACAATGATCCACTCACACATTCATCCACTCACATTCATCCACTCACAATGATCCACTCTCACAATGATCCACTCACACATTCATCCACTCACATTCATCCACTCACAATGATCCACTCACACATTCATCCACTCACAATGATCCACTCACACATTCATCCACTCACATTCATCCACTCACAATGATCCACTCTCACATTCATCCACTCACATTCATCCACTCACAATGATCCACTCTCACAATGATCCACTCACATTCATCCACTCACACAACGATCCACTCACACATTCATCCACTCACACAATGATCCACTCGCACATTCATCCACTCGCACAATGATCCACTCGCACATTCATCCACTCACACATTCATCCACTCACATTAATCCACTCACACATTCATCCACTCACAATGATCCACTCTCACAATGATCCACTCACATTCATCCACTCACACATTCATCCACTCACATTAATCCACTCACACATTCATCCACTCGCACAATGATCCACTCGCACATTCATCCACTCGCACATTCATCCACTCGCACATTCATCCACTCACACATTCATCCACTCACATTCATCCACTCACACATTCATCCACTCACACATTCATCCACTCGCACAATGATCCACTCGCACATTCATCCACTCACACATTCATCCACTCGCACATTCATCCACTCGCACATTCATCCACTCACATTCATCCACTCGCACAATGATCCCCTCGCACATTAATCCACTCACACATTCATCCACTAGCACATTCATCCACTCGCACATTCATCCACTCACACATTCATCCACTCGCACATTCATACACTCGCACATTCATCCACTCACATTCATCCACTCACACATTCATCCACTCACACATTCATCCACTCGCACATTCATCCACTCACACATTCATCCACTCACATTCATCCACTCACACATTCATCCACTCACACATTCATCCACTCGCACAATGATCCACTCGCACATTCATCCACTCACACATTCATCCACTCGCACATTCATCCACTCACACATTCATCCACTCACATTCATCCACTCACACATTCATCCACTCACACATTCATCCACTCGCACAATGATCCACTCGCACATTCATCCACTCACACATTAATCCACTCGCACATTCATCCACTCGCACATTCATTCACTCACACATTCATCCACTCACACAAATCTGGAGCAGAGCTTTACAAAGAAGGGAATTTTACATTAATGATTGTTGTCATCCAGTAAAACACAGTTCTGTTCTACTAATTAGATTCTATTAATTCTACTGAACATGAATAAATGACATTTTAATGAACAAAAGGAGATTGATAGAAATAATGACATGAGCTGAATAGTCGGTGAAACCACCAACGACAGGATTCATGCCGACAGGTAAACATCGATCACCTGACAGGACGGGGGTCAGGTGGGCCGCGTGCCGCTCCCTTATTGGCCGACCGTCTTGTGGAGCGATGGCGACGTCTCCAGAGGCTCCTTCAAAGCGCAGAATGGATTCCTTCATCTCCCTCCCGTCTCCCTCACACATGCGTCCCGCCATCACGCTCCCTCTTCTCTCTCTTTCTCCCTCCAGCTCCCCCCTACTTTTCTCTGCCCCCCCCCCCCCCCCCCCCCCCTCCATCACTGTGTGGCTCCCCAGGCTTTGTACCCCCCCAAAAACAGAATAGCATCCATTCATGTTACATCAAGACGCTGACGCCAATTATTTGAAGGGAACATGAGCCTGCACCACCCGGCGGTCCGCAGGACGGAGACGGATGGACGGAGACGGATGCAGCGGAGGACAACAGAAGGTTTGCGCTCCGTCTCGGGTGAAAACACGTCGAGAAGTTGCTGGAACTTTGCTGACTGGGAGTCGAGGCAGTCGAGGGTGATGACGGAGCCCAAAGCGAGACGAGCGTCGGGGGACTTTGCTTGTGTCTCACTGCTTCTGCATCGGGGTCCCAGCTGGGGGGCCGTTGCCTTGGAAACAGCAGCTGAACGTCACCATTTGAAGCTTCATTTACTAAAGAAGATGTAGAACAAAGAATATTGTGCCCGTGTTTCTGGCGTTCGGACTTTAAAAAGTCACATGATGCTATTTGATGACATAAAGTCCAATATTTATACTACGACATAACATTTAATATGCAGGACTCCACTTCCACATGCGTGTGTGTTCAGGGATTAAGGCTTAAACACACTGCTAGATATCAACCATGGGCTCCTGAAGTTCCTCACTACTCTTAACTTTTACCCCCCCCCTCTCCTCCCGGGGCACTTCCATCGCTCTGAATTTGTCCTCCCTCTCTGCACTCGCTGCTCCATTTCTCCCAGTTAGTGCGGCTGCTAAGTCGTCCTCCGAGGCGACTGTCATTGATTTCCATTTGGGACGACCGGAGGCTCCCAGAAGGAGGGTTTCAAGAGGGGGGCGGGGCGGGGGGGGGCAAGGCCCGGAGTCAAGCATCCGTAACCAATCGACTGTGATGCTTCGCTCTGCAGTTCAGGGAGAGAAGTCAATCTCCCGCTTCATAATTTCGTTACACACATTCGGGCTCTGATGTGTACGCGGCCGCTTTTAGAAGTCTTACTTCTTCATCCCAGACGAAACACCCCCGCCCACCTTCACCTAACCCCTGCCCACCTCCGCCCACCTCCGCCCGCCCCCGCCCACCTCTGCTGTTTCAGTCCCAGTGAGCGTCTTCATCTTCTGAACTACAGCTGTGAATATCTGAGCTCTGTGCGGATTCGAGGGGGATTTAAAAGAAATCCCCTAGATGTGATTGGACCGCTGGGGCGTGCAGGAGCTCGGAGGTCTGCAGGCGGTTCCACGAGCGCCCTCCGACCCCCCCCGCTGTGAGCCGCGGCGCAGGACCTCCACGACCTCCACGACCTCCACGAGTCAGTTAGTTAATTAGAGACTCAATCATCCGTGGACGACGTCTTATTTCAACAACACAACTGCAGGGAAATTACAGAGCTGCCTGATTTATTTGTTTATTTCTATATTCTATTTTTATATAATAAAATAATATCCATAAATATGGATTTTATAGGAGATTAAAATAAATAATAAAGTACACAACGAGGCGCTGCGTTCTGGGTCAAGTTTGATTTAAGGCGAATCATTTTGAAAACACTCTCACAGTCGGCAGACGAAGTAGATAAAAGATGATCGATCAAACGCGGAGGGTGACACCCCCCCCCCTCAGCAGAAAGTCAATTAGGACTCATTAAATGTCTCCACCAGTCTAAGCAGCAGTCCAAGTGTCCACAGGTATGAAGTTCCACATCAAGCCCCAAAGAACCAATGCGCCCTGTGAGGAAGAGGCCAGTGAAGAAGAGGCCAGTGAAGAAGAGTCTAGTGAAGAAGAGTCTAGTGAAGAAGAGGCCAGTGAAGAAGAGTCTAGTGAAGAAGAGGCCAGTGAAGAAGAGTCTAGTGAAGAAGAGGCCGGTGGAGAAGAGGCGGGTGAAGAAGAGGCAGTGTGTGGCTCCTCCTCTTCATCACCTCCCCGGCAGCGGTTGCGACGCGTTGCCTCATGGTCCCTCAGAGGTCCTCATGTTTTAAACACACTTCCTGTGAAGCGAAGCAGTTATTGATCATTAATTCAAACGCTGGCTGGATCTCTTTTTAAAACACTGGTGGGTTTTCAACTTTTTCTCTTCATTACACATCTCGGTGACGATGACGCAAGTCCTTCTTCTGCTTTCAGCTCTCTTTTTATTCCTGATGATTACACAGGAAGCGCATATCTTATACCGTGTGCACACCTTCATGAAGCGGGTGCATGAAACCCAGCGCTCTGATTGGTTGACAGTGAGTCACCTGTTCACATTGACCCGAGCGCACGCACAGTAACAGGTGTGGGTTTGTGCGACACAGATGATGGTTTGGGGCAATGCGAGCGGACAACCCCCCCCGAACTGTTGCATCATGGGAGGATAAAGTACAGCCTCTCGTACCTCGTTGCTTGATTAAAGCGCAGCGATGCTCCTCAGGTCGGGGCTGCAATCCAACCTCCATTACTGCTACTTCTTTACATCAAATCCTTCTAACAATGTGCTCCGGTTGTTGCCTCTGGAAACCCTTTTCCCAACAACGTCCTCACACAACACACACACACACACACAGAGTAACACAACCTACAGCACATTCTGCTCAGACACACAAATAAATAAACTCTCCTGCTCACTGGAGTAAAATATCAGCACACCTTGCTGAGCATTCCTTAACTGCACCTGATACAGACATCCACACACACGCACACGCACGCACACACACACACACACACACACACACACACACACACACGCACACACACACGCACACACACACACACTTCCTGTCGGGGATCAGATAGCCACTCGGTGATGTATGTGGGCGACAATGGGGTGTGAGTGGTCTAAACACTCTGCTTGGTCAGCACACTGCTGATCAACTGATACCTGCAACCCAGTGTGTGTGTGTGTGTGTGTGTGTGTGTGTGTGTGTGTGTGTGTGTGTGTGTGTGTGTGCTGATAATATTGGTACATTGGATGGATATAAATCAGCATGTAGCCCGTGTGTTTCTGCCAACAACACACAGCACATACGTTCTGTATGTTGTTCTCACAGGAAGTCCTCCGAGGCCAATCAGCAGCCTGAGCTCCCCGGAGGGCGAGAAGATCTCCTGCTCACATAACCTCGCTAACAAGTACTTTCTTGTTTTCCGTTTATTACGCCACTAAGAGGCGGTGAACTATCTGACGTGGACACGAAACGCACACACACACACACACACACACACACACACACACACACACACCGTTGATCCAACAGCTCCGTCGCTTTAATCAGCAAACAGCGAGTGCAGCTGGAGGGACGGAGGAAACGTAGAGGTGGAAATCACCTCTGTGCTGCTGCACCACTGACAACAGAGGAGGATTGTGGGAAAACGGTCGGGTGGGAGAGACATCGTGACTGGGGGAGACGAGAGAGGAGACGAGAGAGGAGACGAGAGAGGAGACGAGAGAGGAGCAGCGGCTTCTTTCTGGAGAAGGTTTATTCAGATACGAGGCGACACGCAGCAGGGAAGGAGGCCACGTCCCTTCTCATTGAGACTCGTCCCGGGACGCGAGGGACGAGCCGCTTTGTGATGCTAAGTTCACAATCTAGTGGTCAGATTCCCTCTGTGCACTTCATTCCACTCATTCCCATTGAAAGCGTTGATTTGCTCTTGTGGTCTTGGTGCCCATTGATTAAATGTTTCTAAAAGACTATTTAAATATAAAGGTTTTGTCCATTGATCCCGTCCAGACTAATGAGGCCGATTGTTTCCTGTGAATCGCTGCGTGTGGACGGAATCTGTCTGTGCAGACCAGTAACAGTGTCGTGTTATATATGTATATATGTTATTGGTAAGATTTATGTGAGTGATGATAGAAAGACTTGAAGGAGCTTCACGGTATCGACGCTGTCCTACATTGACACGTTGACACATTGTGGACATGAACATTCAGATTATTACACGGTCTCATTCTTCTGGATTAAAAAACGTAAAGACAAACGATGGGAAGTCAGAAGGTGGAAATGACCCTGTGTGTGTGTGTGCGTGTGCGTGTGTGTGTGTGTGTGTGTTGCATCAGTAGGTGACGGAGGGTTTGGTGAAGGTGTCACGTTATTACTTTCACAGCCTCGGCGGCTCAAACGTGAGGACGACGCAGAGCGAATTACCTTCTGTTCCTTTAGTGTCCACAGAGGACACAGCAGAGCGGAACGGGGACGGCATCCTTGGAGGACATCAGCTCCTGAGCTCCACGTCTCCGCCGCTGGGAGAGAAGAACGGGGGGGTGGAGGAGGGTGGAGGAGGGTGGAGGGGCAGTCTCCCTGTCTCCTGTCTCCCGTCTTCTGTCGGGCTGCGTGCAGAACGACAGCCACGTCAGTCGGAGAGATGAAGAGGAGGAAAGTGAGGAGACGAGTGGGGGGGGGGGGGGGGGGCAGTGACTCACTGGTCAGTGCATTTTAATGTCAATTAAAAAGCAGCAGCATGACAGGAAGCTCTCCATAAAGGGAGGGGGCTCTGACCGAGTGTCCCCACCCCCACCTCCCCCTTCTCTCCATCTCCTATTCGTGCCCATCCAACTGCCTCATGTCCTCTTCTCACCCTTCAGAGCCCGTGGAGGGGCGATGACCTCTTGACCCCATCACCTCACCCATCACCTCCACCTGATCCAAATGTCAACGCTCATTTGCAGAGAGCCCATTAGTCCCCTTCAGAGAGGCTCTGCAGTTCATACCATAGATCTATACATATATATACATGTATATATACTGTATATATATATAGAGAGAGAGAGAGATGTATATATGGTTATAATATAATATATATAATAATAATGTTACATTCACAGTGTCGTGCTTTAGAATATTTACACACATTTGATACATTTATATGAAATGAGCTTGTTCTTCTGCTTCTTAAAGACGATTAGTTAAGATGATAACTAATAATTCACATGAATTCACCACAAAGGGGAAACATGAGACACGGAACATTTTACGTGCTGTACACACAAGACTGTGTGGGACATAAATGAAAATCAAAGATAAAAGAGGGAAAGAATAAACCTTCAGCCAGAGTCAGCCAGAGTGAGATTAAATAATCATTAACATTTTTGGAGGCTTTACTTTAATTCCACCTCGCCATCAAAAATGACTCCTGAGTGTTTGTTGGCGAACGTGGTGTCAAACAGAGGAAATGAACTAAATGCCAATAAGTCTCCCGCGCCCTGATGCTCCGTGACCTTCTCACAGTGCAGATGGAAGCTCCACGCTGCAGCGCGAAGGACAAAAAGCCTTTCAAAGCGCCGCATCAGCGTCACGAAAACGTGCCGGAGGAGACACAACAGCGCTCTGTGTGCGTGCTTGGCGGCAATTGTCGTGCGTTGACAACGTCGCACGCAAAACCAAAGACTCGGCCTTGGACGCATCGAGCTGAAGCTTTATCTGCGGGCGGAACGCCGGCGTTTGTCACAGAGGTTTGGGATGAGGGGAACGCGGGGGGACACGTGTCTCTGTGACAACGCCTCAAACACGACGCCAAACAAAGTATACAACTAAGTATAAGTAGCAAGTATTCAGTATGAAGTAAGGCTGAGTAGTGTGGGAATTAATCGTTACAACGCATCATTCTTTCTTCATTAACCACAAACGCCGAACTGGTAACAAGGACCATTATTCTGTCTGCATCAGGCTCAATGACTACTAGACACTCGATGTGGGGACAGACGCGAGGACACATCACCCCTGGGATGTCCTAATGCAGCGGGTGTTTGAATACTTCACGTACTTCTACCACAATCCTGCAGGCGCACAAAGCAACAAACACCAAAGCAACAACAGCCTTCGTCTGTGCGATTAATCGGCGAGAACACGTCTTCCTGTTGGACCACAAACTGTTAAAGGCTGGAAGAAAACACAGACCTCTGACGCCCCCCCCCCCCCCACCATGCTCCTGTCTGGCTGATTTACTTATTTCCGAAATTCCCTCCGACTGTGAAAGGACGATGACACGTACACGGGGAGAATTTGGCCAAATTGCCTTCAGCTTGGCCACATCGCGGCCGTCTGAGCCGCCCGACTGCCACGCGAGGCCCGAAAACACATGTTATCTCTCGCTAATCAAGAGCAATGGCCTCAATGTCGAGCCGCCGCACGGCTCTGACCTTTCCACAATGCTAATTATTCTGGATTTTTTCTCCTTTTCCTCGTGCTCCTTCCCCAGAAGAAGAAAGAAATGTGAAGCGGCGCAGCGCCAGTCAATTCCACGGAGGCCGAGTCGTACATCATCTTTTGAGTGTATGGATTTCTAATATCCCGCTACAGCAGTCGAGATGATGTAACAGATATGGACTCTGAGCACTTACCAAATAGATTCCTTAAGGATATTCAAAGTGGCTGCAGAGAGACGTTTGATCAGACTATTAAAATGGATCACCTCATACACCTTGAAGTGTACTGTGAAATATCAAAAGCCCCGCTGGGGGTAATTAAGGACATTACGGCGTCCGTTGGTGACCAGTGGAAAGAAGAATGAAAAACGAATGCAGTGTTTCTCCTGTTTACACACAAATGAGTCAAATCACAGCGACGGAGCTCACGAAAGACGTCTCGACCACTCGTTGGTCCATGGTTCACTGGTCCATGGTTCACTGGTCCTGTGGATTCACTGGTCCATGGTTCCCTGGTCCTGTGGTTCACTGGTCCATGGTTCCCTGGTCCATGGTTCACTGGTCCATGGTTCACTGGTCCTGTGGATTCACTGGTCCATGGTTCCCTGGTCCTGTGGTTCACTGGTCCATGGTTCACTGGTCCATGGTTCCCTGGTCCATGGTTCACTGGTCCATGGTTCACTGGTCCATGGTTCCCTGGTCCAGTGGTTCCCTGGTCCTGTGGTTCACTGGTCCAGTGGTTCCCTGGTCCTGTGGTTCACTGGTTCACTGGTCCATGGTTCCCTGGTCCATGGTTCACTGGTTCATGGTTCTCTGGTCCATGGTTCACTGGTCCATGGTTCACTGGTCCATGGTTCCCTGGTCCAGTGGTTCACTGGTCCATGGTTCACTGGTCCAGTCATTCCCTGGTCCAGTGGTTCACTGGTCCTGTGGTTCACTGGCGGGCTGCAGATCCAGGGGGGCGTGGAGGTTCTGCTAAAATTGACATCCTTAATTCCCAAATGTTAGGAATTAGCATTGATAAAAGCATGATAATTAAAGCAAAGCACAATTATTATTACTAACTGACAATCACACATAATGAAAAGTTAAGGGACATTTTAGCCACATTTTTCAAGCCAATCGAACCCAAACGGTTCTTAACTTCCTGCTCATCTACGGGGTAAAAACAGACTTTCCACACGAAGCAGAGACACTTAACCTGCAGACAGAAACAGGAGAGTATTGATCGTGACAGCTCCATCACACTCACGTGCTCAGGGTGGGGGGGGGGGGGGGGAGGAGGCACCACGGGGTGTCGGGGGAGGGGCAGGGGGGGGCAGGGGGGGGCAGGGGGCTTTAATGCACATGAAAGGGAACCGCTGGTCTGTGCTGAGTCGGCAGCACCGGCCCGATACGTTCGGAGCGTCTGCAGCAGAATCACCAGCTGGGCTCAAAGGGTTTTCTCAGCTAACGTCGCTGCTCACAAGGCGCCCGAGTCAGCGGCGCCAAGCAGAGGGGAAGGTGGGCAAACACAGGGGGGGAGGGGGGGGGGGCGCAGCAGGACACCCTCCACTGCAGCAGCGTCAGGGAGAAGTGAGGAGACGGATGGAGGTGAAATAACTTTTCTATAAGTAATGATAAAGGAGGCGGGTCTCTAAGCGTTACGATCACCTGTCATCACTTTGAGGACGGAAAAGTAAACAAGAAGGACATGAGACTCGACAGAGAGAATTGGTGTGTGTGTGTGTTGGGGGGGGGGGGGGTCCTAACACGCTCCACAAACCCCCCTGTGTGCTTACGTTAGTGGGAACTCCATTAGCAGCGATTAAAAAGCCATCAGGGTAACAGCTCGTGGACCTAAATAATCACAGGGTCCCGTTTCATCGATGCCTCCCTCCCATTCCTGTGATGAGCCAGCAGTGATGCTCCCCCCCCCCCCTTCCCCAGACCTGGGGGGGGCGAGCCGCTGCTAAACCCCAGCGAAAGCTACCTAGAGCCCCCACAAAGAGCCTTGTGAATCCCCCCGACCCGAGGAAGACTAAAGCTAAAAGAACGTCTGCATGATTTATTCTTCTTCCCTTTTCTGCCTCATTGAAAATGATTCTGAAGATGGAAATAAAACGGGGCGGCAGCAGAGACCACCTCTGTTTGAGCAGAGACCACCTCGCTGTTCATTTTGACATAAATACAAAACTGAAAAGTTTATTTCAGCCAAATGTTTGAAAGGGGAGAATTTGACTCATTGTGACATCTTCTCACACGCAGCACATGCTGCCTTGAAGAACACCCCCATGTGGCGGTGAACTAAAGGACTAAACCCCCCTGGACCCCTACGAAGTGGTCCAACACGAAGGCAGAAGGATCCCGTTCGACTCGGCCGGTTTTCAATAATGTCGCCGCCCTCGACCGAGGCCTCCGATGATGGAGACGTCGAGGCGGCGCAGGTTTAATGCGGCGAGGACGGACAAAAGCTAATGGACGGGCAGGAATCCAGGAGACCTCAGTTACACATCCTTCATGCTCCCCCGAGCACGGAGCAATTTGAATATTCCTGAGACGCTCACTGCAGATCCAGAAGGAGGGGGGGAGGGAGGAGGGAGGGAGGAAGGAGGGAGGGAGGGAGGGAGGAGGAAGGGAGGTGTTTCTGTGATGAGATGTGAGATGAAGACGAGAGAGAAGTCGAGCGATACGTCACCGAACCGAGATTTCATTCGCTCGTTATTAAATCACGGCGCGGCCGTGTACAGAAAGTCACGAGTAAACTGAACGCACTTTGATCAGAATCTGAACAGTTTGACCCGGTGAAGGTCTGTTAATACTCAACGAGGCTCTTTCATCACATCTTCAGAGAGGAAAGTCGTATTAAGTAACGAGTACAATTACAATTCAATAAGAGGCGCAGCAACACTTTGTTTACTGCTCTCGTGTCTCTTCATGGATGTTCACGTCCCTCCTGGTTACTGTGGAATCATTCAGGTGTAAAACAAGGAGACCACCTCTGTGAACCATGTGAGGGTATCGGCACGGAGGAGCTCCACAAAATAAAATGAATTGAATTTAATTAAACTCGCTTGATTAAATAAAGGACATGAGGAACGTCACGTTGAGAGGAAAGATGAAGAGATCGGATTCAAGACTTTTAATATTAGGGAACATGCAAGTGAATGTGCCAACACTCCATCTTCGTGTGTGTGTGTGTGTGTGTGTGTGTGTGTGTGTGTGTGTGTGTGTGTGTGTGTGTTAAAGGGACAGTTCTACATCTGAACCCGTGCGTGTGTCGTTCCAGTTACGTTGAAGTGCATCCGAGCTGCATTATTCATAAATAAAGCGGATCAGTCTCCTGGATTACTGCCGTTGGCAGTGCACTTCATTGTGTGCGCTCAATGATCACTGAAAAAGCAAACATTTCACATCCTAATCACGGTTGAGTCACTGTGACATTTGTGCAGGAGAGGAAGCTGCACCCGGTGGGATGAAGCTCAGCAACGAGCCGCAGCCCCTCAAAGTCCTTTCACGCCGAGCTTCAGCGCTCCCCGTTAGCCGTTAGCTGCTAGATATTGTTTCGTTCAAAATGGGCCCAATAACTGCATGTTACAGAAGTAAAGAGGCTCCGATGTGCTGCGTTACATAAAGGTCTCTGTGCCCGTCGGCTCCGGCTTCTCCTCTGCAGGCCGAACCGAGTGGACACGCGTGCAATCAGCAGCCAGCGTTCCGGTTTGTGCGCTTCGCTCATCTCCTCTCCTTCCCTCCTTCCCTCCTTCACTCTCCCCCGTGTCGGCGGCGAGCGCATCACACGTAGACAGAACACGCTCGCTCTTCTGGTCCGGTATTGATCCGGGACGCCAATGCAGAGGCTCGCAGTGATTGAGTCTTATCTTGACGGTTGTAGGTTTAATGGGGTCGGCTGTGGACGCGGATCCCCCTCGGACCAGCAGGGGACGGATGAAAAGGGACGAGGGTGTAGAGGGAGGGGGGGGAGAATCAAGGAAACATCTTCCCTGAAGGAAGCACGTCACAAACGCGCCAAATGTGGCAGAGATGGTGGAAAAATACAAGATGGTCGCAACACCTCAAGGTTGCAGATGGGATTCCAGACTTGCAGGTGGAGGTGATTCCAGGTGTCATAAACACTCCCCGTGGAGATGTTTGCGAGCCGCCGCCACCGAGCGGACCGACCTTCTACATCTGCACCATCTCCGCAGCTCAGGCGCCAACGCCGCCGAGCAACAGAGGAGTCCTGCTGCCGGCGGAGACGGAGTCGTGTGCATTCAGCCCACCTGGCGCATTAAAAGTGGGAAAGGCCACTGGGTCCAGATAGCGGAGTAAATATAGAGCGGCTCACTGGTTCACGCTGCACAACAAGGAGGTTAATATCTGTTCCCATTTAGATTGTTCGTTTAAAAAAAAAAAAATCAATTGCTGATGAGGAGAGTGAGTTTAATGAGACGCGATAACGAGTTTTTCTTTGATCCTTCAGCAAATCGACCAGGCGAACGTCTGTGTGTCCTGATGATGCAGCCGCTCAGTGGTAAACAGGGAAACGCCATCACGGGTCTCCTGCCCCCCCCCCCCCCCCCCCATCCATCCAATGCTTGCTGAAATAAGAGCATTATAAGCAAACTGCCCCCCTCCCCCCCCCACATCTCGACAGCACACACGATGAGGGGAAGCGAGGCAGCGCCGGGGGGCCCGGTGGCGTTTGGAGGCGAGAGCGCAGGAAGTATTACTTCTGGTCAGCTGATCGGCCTCCAGTTGCTTTGCGGCGACCTTGAGAGGTGCACGAAGTGCACGTACGTGCACTAATGCGTGTGCGTGCACTAATGCACGTACGTGCACTAATGCGTGTGCGTGCACTAATGCACGTACGTGCACTAATGCATGTGCGTGCACTAATGCGCGTGCGGCTTGATGAAGTTCATTTAGACGCCGGTTGTTTCAAGTAAGAAAGAGAAATATTCGTCCGCATGCCAAAGATCTGTTATTATTTGCCATAAAACGTCAGGAAATAGTTAAAAATGCAAATACATTAAAACGACTATGATGTAATTATGAAAACACGCAGAGAATAATTGACTAAACTCTTGTCCTGGAAGGACGCTGCGCTGTAACGCGGCAGATGATGAAGGGTGGATGAGGAAGAGGAGGAGAAGTTGTTACTGAATACGTTGCTGCACGATGTGGAAATAAACAACAT